>NC_136994.1:17249741-17374741 GCF_032717465.1 Coenobita brevimanus
GCATGGAGAATGAGAGACTGACTAGGAGAGTGTGAGTGAGGTGGAGAGGGCGAAGGGGAGGGGGAGACCGAGGATGAGATGGAGGGAAAGGGTGGAGAGGTATATAAGAGGGTGGTGTGAGTTGGAGAAAGGGCAGATTGATGACAGAGGACAGGATGACAGGCGATTTATTCTTGAAGTGTACCTTAGCTCCTGATCTTTACCGATTTATTTTGTATCGAGCACCTTAACAGTGTCCTTGATGCTGTTTGTTACTTTAATCTCGATATAATTTTCTACAAGATTATAATGAGGTAATGTACAGAATAAATCACTAAGTAAAAGGTGTTAAGGAATACCCAAAGGCATTCCTAATCCGGGCAGACACTTACCTTGAGCAGACAGCAGAGGGAGACAGCAGGGCAGCAGAACTAGTGGCAGTAGAGAGCAGAGGAATGATTGGATGTGCATTTTTATCTCTGTTAAACGGTAGAAAGTTAAAACGCAGACTTATCACACACACACACACACACACACACACACACACACATGCTACACCCATACACACACACACAAACTTTTGATACACACAAACTTGATACACACACACACGAACAAACTTTTGACACAAACTTATAGCACACACACACACACACACACACACACACACACACACACACACACACACACACACACACACACCACCTTTTCTTCTCACAAACCCCCCTTCATCTAAATCAATTTCTGTAATACGTTAACATCAAAAACACAAGTCGATACAAAGAAGAGAAAATTGTAAAAGTTCTCAGATTTAAGTGTTCAGAGTCAGTGTTCAAAATCAGATGAACACGATCACCAATTGTGGTAATATGAACATCTTGATTCAGTTACCTTTTCAGTTTTCGTTCAAATTTCAAAAGTTCTCAGATTTAAATGTTCAGAATTTGTGTTCAAAGTGTAACGAACAAAATCAATACTCTTGGTAATATGAACAACTGTATTCAATTATGTTTTCATTTTGTTTCGTTTTTTTTTATTTATTTATTCCTGCTTTGAACGGGTGATTTTACTAGCATACGGAGCGACTTCAAGCTCAGGGAGAGGCAGTTGTAAATATTTCGTAAACTCTTCACTAAAACCTTTCGTAAGTTCAAAAAAGATTCGTGTGGAAGCAGCGAGAATGAACGCAGCGTCTTATCCAGGTGTTAAAGGCCCACGTGTACTCGATAGGTCTTTAATTAACACCTGTAAAGGATTTTAGATGTGATGTGTTTGGCCCGTGAGTGAAGGGAGGGAGAGGTCAAAACGCGTGTGCTCTCCCTGCGACGGCAGGAAGGACACTGACACATGCGAAGGTGACACTGGGGTTTTGGGGGTAGGGTAATGGGGTGGAGTACTAATGAGAGAGAGAGAGGTGAGGGTGTGAGTTAATATAGAGAGGTGAGGGTGTGAGTTAAAAGAAAGAGAGAGGTGAGGGTGTGAGTTAAAAGAAAGAGAGAGGTGAGGGTGTGTGTCAAAAGAGAGAGAGGTGAGGGTGCGAGTTGAGAGAAGGAGGGAGGGGGGGGGGCGGAGTCAAAGAGCCGAAAAATCATGACCTGTCGAAAGCAAAGAGGCGAACTGTCAACACCGACGTCTTCTCTAATTAAGGGATGTAAACAAACTCTCTCTCTCTCTCTCTCTCTCTCTCTCTCTCTCTCTCTCTCTGACCCAACCCAACCTGACACAACCAAGCAAATCAACCTAGCCAATCCCTGCTCAACCTCACATAGCACCACCTAACCTAACCCAACCCAGCCCAATCCATCCCCAGTGCACCCCAGTCCAATCCAACCTTACCTAATCACCCCAATCCAACCTAATCCTACCCAAACCAAATCAGCCTAACCTAATTCAGTCCCCAGCCCATCCTGACCCAGCTTCTTCAGTCCTAATATAGCCAAACACAGCACAAATCCGTCTAACTTAAACGAGAGTAGTGTGTTCGCGTGTCACTTCATTTCTTTCCCACTTAAAACTTCACTGTACCACTTGCCAGAGCACACGTAGAGCACAGTCATTAAGAGACGAAACACCTTAAACACCTGCACGATAGCTGGGTACGGTGATGCATAAATTCTCGTTCAGTATGGTGTCGTAACTTCATCTTTTTCACCGTAACACTTGCACGATAGCTATTTACGGTGATGCATAAATGTACGGCCAGTATCGTGTCGTAACTTCATCCTTTCACCGTAAGCACCTGCACGATAGCTTGTTACGGTGATTCACAACTATTCGTTCCATTTCGTCTATCTGTCTATTGCCAGACGCCTTAATCCCGTAGGGGGTGGCAACAAACAAATTGCCTCCATGTCTCCCTGTCCCCCGCCATTTCACTGCCCTGCTCCCAGCTCACACCGCCCTCTCTCATATACTTCTCCACTCCATCCCTCCATCTCATTCTCGGACACCCCTTCCTTCTCCCTCCCCTCCACCTCACTCACATACACTTTCCTCGTCAGTCTCTCAATCCCCATCCTTAACTATATCCTTCCTTCTCTTTTTCCTCCTTCACCTCTCTCTCTCTCTCTCTCTCTCTCTCTCTCTCTCTCTCTCTCTCTCTCCATTTCGTGCCTTACCTATATTCTTTTCACCTTGATCCAATTTTTTTCGTCCTTTTGCAGCTTGTGTCACGTGGCTTAGTGGCAGGAAATAGGGCTAGAGGTCATCATTCTTGGCACTTCTTCGTGACTAGCATCATATTCTAGTGTTAATCTGCTCATCATTGAAGGTGGAGAGATGGCAATTTTAGGCCAAGTTATAGTGGAAGGAGTATTGATGCCTGACTAGTTCCATGGCTCTTCTTCGTGACTAGCATGGAATTAAGGCGGTCCAGTGGGATGTGGGCCAGAAGGGATTAAGTCTAAGGGATGGTTGGGGTTTACTGATAAATTAATACGACTCAGGGATTAGGGACTGGTCACTCTAGCCTTAGAGAGAGAAAGAAACACACACACACACACACACACACACACACACACACACACACACACACACACACAGGAATTCTAAAGTTAAGCTTTAAAATGGATTTGTGGACAAACTTTCGCTACACGGTGTGGTTTGCGTGTGGCGAGGAATTTGTGAGTTGTTGATTGTGTGTGTGTGTGTGTGTGTGTGTGTGTGTGTGTGTGTGAGAGAGAGAGAGAGAGAGAGGGGGGGTATGTGTGAGAGGTGTGTGTGTGTGTGTGTGTGTGTGTGTGTGTGTGTGTGTGTGTGTGTGTGTTTTTTTCTCTCCTTCCCTCTCCCTCTACAATCCTTTTCCCTTCCTCCTTCCTTCCCACTTTCCTCTTCCATCTCTCCTTCTCCACCTCTCTTTCTTTCCTCCCCCCTTCCTTCTCTTTTCCCTCCTCCATTTCTCTCTCTCTCTCTCTCTCTCTCCCCTTACCCCTTTCTTCCTTCCTCCTTCCTCCTCCTCCTCCTCAAGATATATTAGTCTCTCCCCCTCCCCCCCTTCCAACGTGACTGTACTGTAGAATCTCTCTCTCTCTCTCTCTCTCTCTCTCTCTCTCTCTCTCTCTCTCTCTCTCTCTCTCTCTCTCTCTGGTACTGTACTCTTTTCACTCAAACTTGGTCTAAAATTGCCATCTCTCCCTCTTGGTAGGGGTTATTTGACTCATCTATCTACCATATCTGTTCTATCTATCTATCTGTTTATCTATATCTTTCTAACTACAACTACTACTACCACAACTACTACTATTACTACTACTACTACAACAACAACAGCTACTACTACTACTACTACTACTATTACCACCACCACTACTACCACAACTACTACTACTACTACTACTACCACCACCACCACCACCACCACCACTACTACCACCACCACCACAACTACTACTACTACTACTACCACCACCACCACCAACTACTACTACTACTACTACTACCACCACCACCACCACCATCACTACTACTACTACTACTACTACTACAAAAACAGATGATACAGACGAAGCAAATTCAGTAACAATCCCAAATTAACTACAATACATAAACAAAGAAATAACCAAAATAAGTCGCCTATGAAATTGCGCTAGGTTAAGGTGAAAGGACTATAGAGACGCTGAAAATAGCAAACGTTTTCAGCGAACGTTTTCCTGCCAGTCCTTCTAGGTGTCTTCAAACGTTTGCTTTTCCTCGTAGAAGGCTCGAAGGAGAGAGAGAGAGAGAGAGAGAGAGAGAGAGAGAGTTTTACCTGGATTATGGTCTGGGCTATTTGACTCTCTCTCTCTCTCTCTCTCTCTCTCAATCTGTCTATCTACCTATCTATCTATCCATCTGTTTTCGTACCTATCTATATGCCTGTCATAGTATCAACATACCTCTATCCATCTATCTATCTGTCTGGCTATCTCTCCATGTGTATGTCTATCTACCTACCCACCTATCTATCTGTGTATCTATCTATCTATCTGTCTATCTACCTCCTCAAGCAACAGTAGTGGCATTGGGAAGGTTTGATATAAAGGAATTGCACCTTTACCTGGATTTACCTGTACTATTGGACCTTTGCATCAGTGGCCTCTCCTTACTTCCTCTTCCCTCCTTCCTCTTCCTTCCCTCCTTCCTCTTTCCTCCTTCCCTCCGTCCCTCCTTCCTCTTTCCTCCCTTCCCCCTTCCTCCCTCCCTTCCATCCATCCATCTTCTTCCTTCCCATCCTCTCCGTTCTTCTACTTCTCTCTCTCTCTCTCTCTCTCTCTCTCTCTCTCTCTCTCTCTCTCTCTCTCTCTCTCTCTCTCTCTCTCTCTCTCACACACACACACACACACACACACACACACACACACACACACACACACACACACACACATCTGACTTGTCACTCCATAAATCACCTGAAGACATCACCATATCAAGTGAGTGGATGGTATAGCAACGAGCTAACAAAGGGACCAAAGTGTTGTACAGTTCAGTCACTTTAACTTGGCCCAGATTTTCGTCCTTTTGCAGCTTATTTCACGTAGCTCAGTGGCAGAGAAAGACAATGCTACGGCTCTACATCCCATCCATAGCACTTCTTCGTGACTATAGTCGTTTTAATCTAACTTGGCCAAAAATTAACTTCTCTCCATCTTCAGTGTTGAGTTTTAGCAATAGATCGACCATAGAATTATACTAGTCACGAAGAAGTGCAGTGGAGGACGAAAACCTGTGCCAGTTAAAGTGACAAAACTCTCTCTCTCTCTCTCTCTCTCTCTCTCTCTCTCTCTCTCTCTCTCTCAACATCTAAACATTGAAATAGGAGAGATGGCAATTTTAGGCCAAGTTTCAGTGAGTGTAGTATAGAAGGAAAGATGGCAATTTTAGGCCAAGTTTCAGTGAATGTAGTATAGAAGAAAAGATGGCAATTTTAGGCCAGCATGAAGTGACGGTAGTATAGAAGGAGATATGGCAATTTTTAGGCCAGGTTGAGGTGAAAGTCGTATAGAAGGGAGATTAATAAAGCCATGTGTTAGAGATAATTGTGTTAAATATGTTAGTGGATGTGTTAAGCTAGGAGTGGCGTGGTTGTTTGTGTGTGTGTGTGTGTGTGTGTGTGTGTGTGTGTTTGATTCTCTTATGCTTGGCGGATGAAAGGGAATGGAGGAGAGAGAGAGAGAGAGAGAGAGAGGCTGAGTTAGAGGAGAATAAGCAGATGAGAGAGAACGAGAGATATGAATGTGTGTGTGTTTGTGTGTGTGTTTTGTTTCTCGTATGCTTGGCGGATGAGAGGTGATGGATGAGGATGGTTGAGAGAGAGAGAGGTATACATTGAGTTAGAGAATAAGCAGATGAGAGAGATAAGAATGTGTGTGTGTGTGTGTGTGTGTATGTGTGTGTGTGTGTGTGTGTGTGTGTGTGTGTGTGTGTGTGAGGATGGGTAAATACATGAGTGTGGGGTTCGATAGATGAGTGAGAGAATGAACTGACGAGAGCAAAGAGAGAAAATGAGAGAGTTTGGGAGTGAGTGTGGGTGTGGATGTGAATAAGGATGTGGATGTGAGTGGATGGAAAGATGAGTGAGTTAGTGAATAGAGGTGGATGGGTGGATCAGATAGATGGATGGATGTGGGGCTGGGTGGATGAGAGAGATAGATAAGGTAGATAAAATAATGCGAGGGAGAGTGAGAGTGGGTGGTGTGGGTGTGGGTGGGTGGGTAGTGGGGGGCGTGAATGGGAGAATCAGATTATGTTAATGCGTCACTCAGGTCCCTCACACACACACACACACACACACACACACACACACACACACACACACACACACACACACACACACACACACACACGCACAGTTCTACATATGCCCCTCTCTCTCTCTCTCTCTCTCTCTCTCTCATTTCCCAGGTGACTGCTTTACATCTCATCAACTCTCTCTCTCTCTCTCTCTCTAAGACGTAATCACACATCCCATGGTAGTGGAGAGGAACGCCTTCACGTGGTGGCACCGATGTAACTGGGCGGTGGAGCTGCCTGGTTATACAAAGGTCTCTCAGTCCCATCCCTATCCCCCGAAAGGAGGATGGTGTATTGTACTGCTACTACTACTACTACTACTACAGCTACTCTTCCTCTCTTCTTCCTCCTCCTCCTCATCCTCATCGTCGTCGTCATCATCATCCTTTCTGATATTTTTTTTTTTTTTTTTTTCATTGTACAGGGAAGGAAGGGTAGCGTCACCAAGGTGTCTTTGTATTCAATGTGGAGGGTTTATACCTTGTTTTATATATCCCACCTCCACTCATCACCCAGAGTGGTATTTCAGCTTGCCAGACCCACCACTATTGTTGAAGATGTGATAGATATGGAAAGGTGGTGTGGAGGGGAAGGTGTTTTGAGTGATCCTATACTTACATTTATCTAGATTGCTTCTTTTCACTTGTGACCTAGGACTGCTGGAATGGGATTCTCACTCCTTATATATATATATATATATATATACACACAGTATATGTGTGTGTGTGTGTGTGTGTGTGTGTGTGTGTGTGTGTGTATGTTTGTATATATATATTGTCTGTTAGAATAAGAGGCTAGATTTAAACAAACAACATCTAAATGCAGTACTTTTTCCTATTTATTTATTTATTTACTTGTTTGTTTTTATTCTTTGAGTGTGTGATGGGGAAGGTAAAGACTATTAGCGTAGCATGGAGTGAAACCCCATGGGTGTCATCAGGGCGGGTGTGTGGCTTCATAGCACAGAGGTAAAAAAGGCGCCATGTTGTGTGGCAATGTTTCTTTGTGTGGAGGCGACACCAACACACCTGGACATATTATAAGCCTCTTACTACACCACACCACCACTACTACCTTCAGTTTTGTCAGTACCACAATAACCGCAACAACGTCCACTACACAAACACTTCCACATAACACCACTACTCTGTTTATTTTATCATGGCGGAGATTTTCGTCCTTTGCCCAACAGCAGCAACAATAAAAACATAATCTATTTTCCAAGTGCATCTTGGCCTAAAAATTCGATTAGGATAGAAAACGGAGTCGTGTGTCGTGGTCTGGGATGGGGTGTTATAAGAACATAAGAACATAAGAAGAGAGGATAACTGCAGTAGGCCGGTTGGCCCATGCTAGGCAGCTCCTAGAAGAGTAACTGAACTACTAGAATGAGATAAGGATAGCAAAGAAGAAGGCTCTCCCCCGCCCTCCAAACCCTCCAGCCGAAGCCGGCAGGAAAAAGTCAGAAAGAACACCACGCCGTATAGAAAAACTGGCGTGGACATTTTACAGGAAAGTGTGAAAGGAGAATAGAGACTATCATAGTGTAACCTGAAAAGAAAATTTATTTTTGAATTAGTATTGGTTATAATATTTTCTTTATTCTATATCCACCCCTTATTTGTCATATGCTTATCTAGCCTATGCTTGAAACTCTCAATGGAAGAGGCAGCAACTACTTTACTAGGTAGCTTATTCCATTCGTCTACTACTCTATTACCAAACCAATTTCTACCGATTTCCTTTCTGAAACGGAATTTTCTAAGTTTGAAACCATTATTTCTAGTTCTATCCTGTATGCTCACTTTAAGTACCTTGCTAATATCCCCCTTATTTATACCATTCATCTACTTAAAACCTCAATTAAGTCTCCCCTTACTCTACGCCTCTCTAGCGAATGCAGACTTAGTCTTTTCAGTCTGTCTTCATATGACAGGTTCCGGACGTCATGTATCATTTTAGTCATTCTTCTCTGTACATTTTCTAACGAATTAATATCCATTCTATAGTAAGGACACCAAAATTGTACTGCGTAGTCTAAATGTGGCCTTACTAATGCTAGATAAAGTTTCAGTATTACTTTAGATGATCTATTGCTCACGCTTCTCGAAATAAATCCTAGGACCCTATTTGCTTTATTTCTCGCATTAATGCACTGTTGCCTAGGTTTAAGGTCGTTACTAATCATAACTCCTAGATCTCTCTCGCATTCCGATTTGCTAATTTCTTTGTTATCTAAGCTGTATTTAGTATCTCCAATGGTCTTGCCTACGTTAAGTACTTTACATTTTTCAACGTTAAATTCCATTTGCCAAGTTTTAGACCATTTGGACAATGTATCGAGGTCTTTTTGTAAGTAATGGCAATCGTCAGTCGAGTTAATGATACGCCCTATTTTTGTATCGTCGGCAAATTTGCTGATTCTGCTATTGACTCCTAAGTCTAGATCATTTATATATATGATAAATAATAAGGGACCGAGTACTGAACCCTGTGGTACACCGCTAGTTACTAATCCCCAGTCCGACTTAGTTCCATTTATTAATACTCTCTGCTTTCGTCCTTTCAGCCAGGATTCTATCCATTTTAAGATATCGCCGTCTATACCGTGTGCTCGAACCTTTCTAACTAACCTTTCGTGTGGGACCCTATCAAAAGCTTTACTAAAGTCCAGATAAATAACATCGTAAGCTTTATCGCTATCTACTGCCTCATAGACCTCCGAGTAGAATGACAACAAATTTGTGAGGCAGGATCGTCCTTGCCTGAATCCGTGCTGACTTTCGTTTATAAGATTAAATCTTTCTAAGTGTTCTCTAATCTTATTTGCCAAAATTGACTCTAACATTTTTCCTACTATTGACGTTAGACTTATCGGACGATAATTCGACGCAGCTGATTTATCACCCTTTTTAAAGATGGGCACTACGTTTGCGGTTTTCCACGCCTCTGGAACTTCTCCTGAACTTAAAGAGTCATTAAATAACGTTAAAAGTGGCTGACATAATTCTTCTTTGGTTTCTTTTATAATTTTTGCATATATATCGTCCGGACCTGGCGATTTTTGAGGTTTTAACTTGTTAATTTCTTTCAATACACGTCCTCCTTACTAATGGTTATTTTACTAAGAATATTTTCCGTATTCTCATGGTAAATATTTGCTGCTTGAGGGACCAGGCTTAGATTTTCCTTGGTGAATACTGATATGAAATAATTATTTAGGATGGAGCACATTTCTTTATCTTCACTGGTAATGTCACCTCATTCTGTTCTGAGTGGTCCTATCCTATCTTTATTTTTCGTTCGGTACATTTGATAAAAACCCTTGGGGTTTACTTTTGATTCACTTGCAACCTTAATTTCATAACTTCTCTTTGCTTTTCTTATCTCCCTCTTTACTTCTCTATTTAAAATTGTGTACCGGTTACGTAAGTGTTCCTCTCCACGTTTTATTTTTCTATATATTCCTTTCCTTTGGCCTATGAGAGATTTTAATCTGTTGTTTAACCATCTTGGTTCTGAATTGTTAGTTCTAAATGGTTTTGAAGGAATATATCTATCTTGGCCTCCGTGTATTATATTTATTAACTCGTTATACTTCTCACTGGTCGAACGTCTGTTTGGTACTGGAGCTGAGTTAATTTCCGTCACCTGGACTACATTCCTATCTACCACCTCCCCCCTCACAGATACCTGACGGACGTCCCCACGTGCTTCCTGCGCCTGACCTATGACCTGGGGATCCCCACTAACCTGACATTCCCTCAAATAGCTAATCTCCCTGTGGAATACCGTTCGAAAATAAGCTCTTAAGCCATCGAAATCTCTCTCTCTCTCTCTCTCTCTCTCTCTCTCTCATTTACATAAATTTTCTTAGCGTAGAGTAGTATATATCCTTGTACATAGTTTTCTCCGCCTTCACGTGGTGGCACTGATATAATTTGGCTGCCCCACTACCACTTTACACAAACCAGTGTCCACAGAAAGAAGAGGTCAACCTATCATCCTCTATCAGTGCGACGAAGGTCAATCACGTGCTGGATGCTGAGTGCTGACCTGGAGTGACCTGGTAGGAGTTGGCGGGGTCAGTGTCTAGTGGGGGGGTCACAGGTATGCCCTCTCACACTTCTGTCCTGCCCCGTTTTCTCTCTCACTCAAGTTTTCCCATTTTCTCTTTAAACATCTCCATATGATCCATTTTCTCTTTAAACCTCTCCATATCATTTTTTTATTTTTTTTTTATTTTTTATTCATTTGTTTTTCCTTCCTCTGTTGTTATAAAAAAATATATATACATACCGGTATATATGTTGACAAAGTGCCAGTAAGATAATGCTGGTCACGTGATCGAGCCAGCTTTTTGTACACACTGCAGCGTCCAGCTTACCCCCCTTCTGTGGACCTTTAGCTCCCCCTGTCTCACGAAAGGAGGTTGAAGGATTGCAGGATAAGGCCAACGACTGCAGTCCACTGGGTTCACGTTTCCGATGAGGCTGAGGTTGCTACTATTACTACTACTACTACTACTACTGCAACTACTACTACCACTTCTCCTCCTCCTCCTCCACCTCCTCCTCCTCCTCCTCCTCTTACTACTACTACTACTACTAATACTACTACCACTACTACTACTACTACGGTACTGCTGCTATCACCACCACCATCACTACTACTACTACTATCACCACCACCACCACTTCTACTACTATTCCTGCTACAGCTACTACTACTTTGGCAACAACAACAACAACTACCACCACCAATCACTCAACAACCACAGCACAGACGCCAAACACGAAACAAATATTTAGGTGAAACAAGAAACGGGAACGCGAAACAGACGAAAAGGAGGGCTAAAACAAACGTGAAACAGAATACGTGAAATATACTTGATCACGCCTTGCCTACGTGAGATGTGTGTTGACCTTGAGACTGCAACTGACTCACCTCTCTCTCTCTCTTTGTCAGGTGGTATTGACGTGTGTGTGTGTTGCATACATACGCACACGTTCAGTACAGAGCCAGTCTCTCTCTCTCTCTCTCTCTCTCTCTCATTGTCAGGTGGTATTGACGTGTGTGTGTGTGTGTGTGTTGTGTACATACCCACACGTTCAGTACAGAGCTAGTAACTCTCTCTCTCTCTCTCTCTCTCTCTCTCATCATCATCATCATCATCATCATCATCATCATCATCAAATTTACAGTCCGTGGATTTCATTGCAGGGTGACAATACTAAGGTAGTAATAATAGTACTCGCTAGTAGTAATAGTAGCGGTGGTGGTAGTAGTAGTAGTAGCAGTAGGAGCAGTAGTAGTGGTGGTGGTGGTGGAATTTAAATATTTATTGTTCACAAAGTGCTAATACAACAAAAGGAGGTGGTGGATCGTGCCATACACCTTCTTCAGCCAATACAGTTACATACAGTGGGTGATTTAACATTCGCGGGTGTGGCCGCGGATTATGCATCTGGGTGTAGCCACATAACCTTTAAAAAAAATAAGTTACTCTCTATGTTATAAAATACAGAGGCATTTGTAATTTGTAAAGGATAGTATAAAAGTAGTAGGATAGTATTAGTAGTAAAGTGGTAGGATAGTATTAGTAAAGTAGTAGGATAGTATTAGAGTAGTAAAGTAGTAGGATAGTATTAGGAGTAGTAAAGTAGTAGGATAGTATTAGTAGTAGTAAAGTAGTAGGATAGTATTAGTAAAGTAGTAGGATAGTATTAGTAGTAGTAAAGTAGTAGGATAGTAGTAGTAAAGTAGTAGGATAGTATTAGTAAAGTAGTAGGATAGTAGTAGTAAAGTAGTAGGATAGTAGTAGTAAAGTAGTAGGATAGTATTAGTAGTAGTAAAGTAGTAGGATAGTATTAGTAAAGTAGTAGGATAGTAGTAGTAAAGTAGTAGGATAGTAGTAGTAAAGTAGTAGGATAGTATTAGTAAAGTAGTAGGATAGTAGTAGTAAAGTAGTAGGATAGTATTAGTAGTAGTAAAGTAGTAGGATAGTATTAGAGTAGTAAAGTAGTAGGATAGTATTAGTAGTAGTAAAGTAGTAGGATAGTATTAGTAAAGTAGTAGGATAGTATTAGGAGTAGTAAAGTAGTAGGATAGTATTAGTAGTAGTAAAGTAGTAGGATAGTATTAGTAAAGTAGTAGGATAGTATTAGGAGTAGTAAAGTAGTAGGATAGTATTAGTAGTAAAGTAGTAGGATAGTATTAGTAAAGTAGTAGGATAGTATTAGGAGTAGTAAAGTAGTAGGATAGTATTAGGAGTAGTAAAGTAGTAGGATAGTATTAGTAGTAGTAAAGTAGTAGGATAGTATTAGGAGTAGTAAAGTAGTAGGATAGTATTAGTAGTAGTAAAGTAGTAGGATAGTATTAGTAGTAAAGTAGTAGGATAGTATTAGTAGTAGTAAAGTAGTAGGATAGTATTAGTAGTAGTAAAGTAGTAGGATAGTATTAGGAGTAGTAAAGTAGTAGGATAGTATTAGGAGTAGTAAAGTAGTAGGATAGTATTAGAGTAGTAAAGTAGTAGGATAGTATTATAGTAAAGTAGTAGGATAGTATTAGGAGTAGTAAAGTAGTAGGATAGTATTATAGTAAAGTAGTAGGATAATATTAGAGTAGTAAAGGAATAGTGATAGTGCTGGTGGTTGTAGTAATAGTAGTAGTAACAGCGGTAGTAGTAGTAATAGTGGTGGTGATGGTGGTACAATAGTAATAGTAGTAGTAGTAAGTGGTGCTGGTGATGGTGGTGGTCGTGGTTGTAGTGATAGTAGTAGTTATAGTGGTGGTGGTTGTAGTAATAGTAGTAGTAATAGTACTGATGGTAGTAGTAGTAGTAGAAATGGTGCTGGTGATGGTGGTGGTCATGGTGGTAGTGGTGGTAGTGGTACTATAATAATAATAATAATAATAATAATAATAATAATAAATGATGTTAATTATGATGAAACTAATGACAGGTGAATGCGGTGATATTGTTGATAAGGATGAGCAGTGGTGATGATGATGATGATGATGATGATGATGATGATGATGGTGGTGAACAAAACAGAATGATAAAAAGTTGGACAGGAATCGTACAAGGCAGAGTGATGGTGCAACTGAGAGAGAGAGAGAGAGATTATTATTAAACCCCTCCTCACTCCCCACCCCACCCCACCCCACCCCACCTTCCTCACGTGTCCTCTTGCACCATGCCCCCCCCCTCTCTCTCGTTGCATCATCATTCAGTCCTGTTCTGCGCACCAACTTTATAATATGTTTCTGCTGTTGTCATCATCATCATCATCGCTAGTCATGCTTATTATTATTAGTATCATTACCACCGTATTTATCACAGTCATTAGTTTGAGCGTCTTAACATTATTACCGTTGTTCCTACTGATACTACTACTACTACTACTTCAACTACTACTACTACTACTACTACTACTACTACTACTACTGTCCTTTTATTATTACAGTATCATTATTATTATCATTAGGCAATAGTTACTACTATTACTGCCACTACTAAAAAAAAAACTACTATTGCTTCTGGGACATCTACCACCACCACTACTACTACTACTACTACTGCCACCACCACTACTACTACTACTGCCACCACTACTACTACTACTACTACTGCCACCACTACTACTACTACTACTGCCACCACTACTACTACTACTACTACTACTACTGCCACCACTACTACTACTACTACTACCACCAACAACAACACCACCACCAACACCACTACTATAGTACCACCACCACCATTACTACTACTACTACATCGTACAATGAAATTCACTGACTAAATTCGATGATGAGAGAGAGAGAGAGAGAGAGAGAGGCCCTGTACAGAACATGTGGGTATCTAACCAGCCCTCACACACACACACACACACACACACACACGTCAATACTTTTCAACAATACGCGTTTGTTCTACCCTGACATTGGAGGGTTGATTTGACTAGTAACCAAGGAGACTCATTGCCTTTAAGCTCATTTTACAGCCATGTGTAGCTAGACTGGAGGGTTGATTTGACTAGTAACCAAAGAGACTCATTTTTGCCTTTCAACTCATGTGACGCCATGTGTAGCCAGATTGGAGGATTTATTTTTGACTAGTAACCAAGGAGACTCATTCGTGCAACATAACTGGGCTTCATCCAAGTAACCATGACAGTAAATACATAGATGGATAGATAGATAAATTACGCCAGACGATTTTATTCAGCTGTTATGAGCCTGACGAATGGACAGATGGAACGTGCATAATAATAATAATAATAATAATGATACAGAAGAGCAGCTTGAAACTTCGCCTTATCACCAGAGAGAGAGAGAGAGAGAGAGAGAGAATTATCACACAAGAGGGGGCGTAGTAAGGTGGTACAGGTATGCGGGGGAGTGAGTCATGTTACCAAACACCAGAGTTTAACCGACAAAAAATAATTTAAAAAATAAATGAATAAAGACCAACGACAGATTTAATTGGATTTGATAATATTTTTGATAGTAAAAGAATGTCTCATATTTACCTTTACAACAATAAATAAGATACGAATAAATGTGTGTTTTTCGATGAGTAAATTTGGTGTGTGTCGTTCTGTCTCGGCTACCGCCCTTTATTTGGAGGAAGCAGCCTCGGTATATAGATAGATAGTAAAGGTATGCTGAGTACATACCTTTATACAGCAAAAGAAGGTGATGGGTCTTGCCACGTGACACCTTCAGAGTAGTTATATAGTCTATCTGTCTATTTCCAGACGCCATAATCCCATAAGGGGTGGCCATTAGACTTTGAGTTATTTGTTTTACGGGGAGGGGCACTAACCCTCCACCAACCCACTTGTTGACACGTAGGGAGCAAATATGGGTTGATTATATGGTTACCACCCAGCGTTGTAAATGGTTTCTTGGCTTACAGGAAACCATTAGGCTTGTCACTCAATGTAAAGCCACCTGTAAAGGAAAGAAAAGCAATAAGAAGTGACAGGAAAGATGGGAGAAACAGGAAGAGAGGAGGGCAGGCACATAAAAAGAATGATAAAGGCTAAGGAAGAAGTAGGCATTGGTTATAAATTCGTGGGTGTGACCACGCCCTGTAGCAAATATTAGCTATAATATAATATGTTACAAAATGTAAAGGAGTTTATAAGATACAGGAAAGAGAATTAGCACCTGAGCAACACATGTCACAGCGTTGATGACATTGCACCGCCTTATCAGTGGGTCGTATGGGGTCCGTGATTACAGTATAGGAAATCCCAGCGGCAGAATATTTCGCCGTAAATAATATAAATAAAGGTGTACATAACAAAAATAAAGGACACTAACATTATATTTCGCCGTATCAGCATTTTAAACGGGAAAGGCAGACTTAGAGGTGACGTGGCAAGAGCAGTATCGAGCGACGGCCTGACGGGAACTGATCGTGTGGGAACCAAGAGTGATAGTAAAAATAAGGCCTTAGCGTGATATTTTTCCCTGTCAGAGTCTAAAACAAAGTGTGGAATAATCAGCGGTGGCATGACAGTCATGATGTCAGCAAAGATAAACAGTGCACCGGACTTTAACCGACCCTTAACAGGAACGGATCATGACAGATCCGTGGGAAGCTGAGATGCTGCACACACCCACCCGTCACTACCACAAATTCGCCTCTTTATATTTCCTATTTCCTCTGGCTAACTCGAAAGGACGGGGTTATGTCTTGTGAGTAATGAGACAGTATTTACGTATGTGCAAACCAATGTGGTGTTTAAATTCATCACAGGCAGTTTAAATGGTGGGAAATTATGGGAGTTGGTGGTGTGTGGCATTGGAACATGGTGTATATAACCTCGGGTTGGGGCAAGCTTTCCTCAGATAACTTACACTTGTGGTGAGTTGGTGGGGTGTGTGCAGGTAAGACCAAATATTGCGGTAATGTTAACTTGCATATCCTCAGTATTTCAGTAATTTGCCTGAATAACGACATGTAGCCTTCCCGTATATGGCGATAATTTAATAGTATACTTCTTTCTTTTCAGGGTCGCGAGTTCCATCTGTCTCCCCGAACCACAACGATGTCAGGTAAGTGTTTTATTGATCACTACAAAAATTAGGTGTAGGGCAGTCTAAGAGGACGTCAATTTTTACAATCCAGACAGAGAAAACCTCCCATTATAGTTTTCATTAATTCCCTTCATTTTTTTGTTCTATTTGCCTCTGGTAGTATTAGAATTAGGCCCATGGACTGAAGGGAGTTTTTTTTTCGTGCCCCTAGGCGTGTATGAAAATGCGTGCACTGTGGACTGAAGGCTCAAGCAGACCTTAAATTCATCATCGTTCTCTATTAAATCCAAATTCAGGAGTGGCTACCGTGTTTCTGTTCGCCAAATGTCTCTTCGCTTCTGCTGGGTTCTTGGCTATTACGGGATTACAGGTAGTTAAGCTGAGTGACACGTTCTGGGACTCTCTCTAGGTCCTTTTCACTCATTACTGCGCTAGATTGTTTTCCTTTTCTGACCCGTCTCTTCGTAAACGTTGACAGTCCTAGTATGACCTGCAGGCTCTCAACATCCTCCATAATGTTGAATCCTCAGTTCTTCCCTGAGACATCAAGCCACCCTAGTCGTCGATAGGAGACTGCCCTTGTCCGTCTTCGCTTGAGCCATACCAGCCTTACTTACGGTCTCTTCATACTGTAACTGCCCTACGACTATCCATCACCTCTTTATTGATAGCTCATATCTTCAGCACCGTCTCTCAGCTTTCCCCGTCATTTCCTTACACCGTCGGCCCCCACAACGTACTGATTTCCTAGGTGACTCTCCCACTGTTTGCCAATATCACTTCTTGCTGCGCTTCATATCGTACATTGATTTCCCTGCTCCTTTCTACCTGAGTGTCACATGTACTACTGTGTGGAGCTAGTTCTTTGTTACTAAGTTCCTTCCTTTGTGGGGGAGGGAGATGGGAAGGTTGTGGGAAGTTTGTATATATAACCAGGAAGTTGCCTTTTTCCCTTTGAACTGCTTACATTTGGTAGGTTTACTACTTTCTGCACTTTGGTGGTGGAGAGGGACGCCTTCACGTGGTGGCATTGATATGACTAGGTGGCTTTGCTGCTTGGCTATGCAAACGTGTCTCCATATCAACCAAAAGGAGGATGATAGATTGTAGAAAAAGGGTAACTTTGGTCTACAAATTAGTCGAATTACTACTATTACAACTATTAGTACTATTATTGTTAGCACTGGTGCTGCTATTATTACTAATACTACCAGGACTACTGCTACTACTACTGTTAGTGCTGGTGCTACCACCACCACCACCACCATCATTACGTTTCATCAACTTCCCCCAGGTCGCCCAGCCTCTCACAGCGACCTCTCTGGTGCGGGGTACACGAGCGGCGGCGTCGGCAAGGGCAGCGTGGCGGCGGGTATGCAGTCCTATGCAGACACCCATGGGGGGGGCAAGGGCTTGGTGTCCGGGCTGCAAAGTTCCGGGGCACGAGGACAGGAATTTGGTGGTAGGTTGAAGTAATGTTTGTACTTTAAATCTCATTCCACAGTCTTATTTTATACTTTTCCACGTCGCATTCCACTTTTATTGTACTTTTCCACTTTCATTCCGCGGTTTTATGCCTCTGTTCATTCCAGTCAGATTTTTTACTTTTTCCCCTTCTCACTCCAGTGGTTATTTTGTACTTCTCCACGTTGCATGCCAAGTAAAATTATTTTGTATTTTCCCCTCATTCCACAGTTTATTATTGTATTCTTCCACTTTCATTCCACAGTTTGATTTTGTATTTTCCCACTTTCATTTCCAGTTGGATTTTGTATTTTTCCGCTTCTCATTCCAGTCTTGTACTTTTCCACTTCTTATTCCTCCAGTTCATTTTTGTTAATCATCGTACGTAACTTCACTTTCCCACAGTCCGTAAGTGTCCGTTGATTCAGGTTTAGTAGTGAAATTAATTGTTTCCTGCTCGTTGTCCTTCCTACTTGTCCATTCCTGCTCGTTGTTCTTTCTTGCTGGTTTTCCTGTATTGCTCGTTGTCCATTCCTGTTTGTCCTTTCCTGCTCATTGTCCTTTCCTGCTTGTACATCTTGGCACTACATGAATTAGTGTGATTTATACAAGTAGCTAGTGCCCAAATATCCGGTGTCGTATGCACGGAGTGACTTGTGCAGGTTTGATCCAGGGTAAGGTTAGGTTAGATTAATTTAGGCTAAATAGAGAAAGGAATGGTAACTTCCTGCATAAAGTCACTCCATGCATATGACACCGGGTAATAACAACCTTTCAAAATACTTTAAAATGCTCCTTCAAAATACTTTTTAAAAACTTCATCAAAATACTTCTTAATTACTTCAGGAAAGTATTTCTTAAATAATTCTCAAAATAGTTCTTAAATACTTCAAAATATTTGTCTTAAATCAGTCATACCCTTGCAATTTTTAGTCTTCCCTACACCTAATTTTTATTCAGGAGACTGGCAGGTCATATTCTGGATGGGGGTTACTTAAGCAAGGATGAAGGAAGCAAAGTCTAGAAGCTGACAAAATTCTTCATTCCAAGGAGAAAAAAAAAAAAAAAAAATGAAATTCGAGATCATTTTTATTTGGAGATTCTTGAACGCGTTGCTCTTATAAGACTCCAGGTTATAGGGAGTAGGAAAATACAGAGGAAGACAGTTCCAGAGCTGAATTATTACAAGGATGAAGGAAGATGCAAGCAGACAGTTTAGAAGAGCAGTGACCATTGAGGTAGTTATAGAAAAAGAAGCAGCATTGCGGCGAAGAGACAGGTTGAAAGGAATCCGAGTTTGAGACGAAACGCAATAGGAAGCTAAATATCATCAATTTCTGTGCAGACGGCAACACCTCCCGTAGCGCCATGGACAGTGCAGGATTTGGCAGTGGTGGCGTGAACAAGGGCAGCCTCGGCTCCAACACCATGAGTTCCGTGGACAGGTCTGGCTCTGGTGGTGGACTCAGGTCGTCGCTGCAGTCCATTGGCGCCAAGAAGTGAGATGGCGGAGGTGGTCGATCTAGTGCTGCCCTGATTTTTTTTTTATAAATTGTGTATGTGTGTGACTGGGTTGAAATGTAACCAAGGAGAATCTTCATTTTCCACCTGATTGGGTTTTATTTAATGTAACTCACAAATTGGCTGTTTTAATAAGAACATGCAAAATGTAACTGATTCTCCTGTTATAATTGGCATAAATAAATATGGGTATGTCTAGGGCCAGTCTGTTGGCGTTGTGGCTGCCATATTTTATTTAAGGATTAATGTTCAGCTTCATTGCCTAGAAAGTCAGTATTTCCAAGTCAGATTTTTTTTTTCATCTTATTACAGAACAAAGTTAAACCCGTATGTTTTTTAGTGTTACGTTTACCTGGAAATAAAAATACCACCTGTACTTCAGTTTTTTTTATCCATTTTCATCGTTTCTGGTTATACTGGCATACTGAACAGATTGTGAACATTTTGGATATTAACAGTTCCATTATGTTGAAATACAAAATGTTCCTAAGATTAAGGCTGTCTCCGTCTTTAATGCTGAGCTATAGCAAGAAACGGTGGACTTTGATGCTAGTCACACACACATTATTAGAAGGGTGTGACCGGTAAAAATTTATGGTGCTAGTCACGAAGAATACCATGAAAATAATAGCTGCTTGGTACATGAGATAGTTCCTGTACAAATGACCAGGCTGCTGAAACAAGACAGAAAAGACTACGCTGGTAGTGATGGGCGATATCAGTGATTCATTTCGATACTATACCGATTACTTGTCCAGTATCGGTGGTATCGATTACCGAAACCGATACTTCAGTTTATGAAATGACCCTGAAAAATAATTATCATTTACAATGGACATATTCCAAGTTATTATCACTATATGGCACTCTAGTCTGTGAATGTGAAACAGCCCCTCAGTGGAGTGATAAAATTGCAGAGATCACTTAGCAGTAACTTTTAAAATAGCGTTTGTATCCCAGGGGTGGTTGGGGTTTATTGTTCACGTAATGCCACTCAGGTATGAGTTGGCTGGTCGCTCATCTCAAATGTCAGGACCAACTTGCCTAGCCCTAGGCTTCTACGCTCGTTATGGGGCAACAGTGGATTAGATGAAAAATACTCGGTAACAGTTTTTCTTTCCTGCAGTATTCATAGTAATACCTAGCCATCAGTATCGATTCTTCAAAATAAAGAGCTGGTATCGGAAGTATTGATCCGCCCACTATTAGAAGCAGGCTTCTCAGGATCAGTGCATTAATCAGTGGAATTCCTCTCCCAGTGCAGTTGTTAGCGCCACCCCAGTCGACGTATCAAGACTTTTGCACTCGTCTTTGGGACTTGTTTTGCACTCATCTTTGGGACTTGTTTTGCACTCATTTTTGGGACTTGTTTTGTACTCATCTTTGAGACTTGTTTTGTATTCTTTGGGACTGTTCTGCACTCATCTTTGGGACGTTTTGCACTCATCTTCGGGAGGTATTCAGATTCGTAGACTAAACTCTTTGCAACATTAATTATACCCAGTCGTATACCCAGCTGCATACGGCATACAGCGCAGCCTCTCCTAACAAACATAATCAAATTGGTACTGAGTGTAGCGATAAGGCTGGCGTGCTGGACGATGTAAGGTAGCTAATGTATCTTGTGCTTTTTCTTTCGTCTACTGAGTCACTGGGGTAGCCAGCCGGGTTAGTGAAACGAAGATATAGTTACGCTTGCCCTCATACTGGAAAAAAAGGATTAAGCTTGCCCTGATACTGAAAAAACTAATGATTAAGCTTGCCCTTATACTAAAAAAAGATAGGATTAAGCTTGCCCTCATACTGGAAAAAAAAGATTAAGCTTGCCCTCACAGTGAAAAACGATAGGATTAAGCTTGCCCTGATACTAAAAAAAAAAAGATTAAGCTTGCCCTCACTGAAAAAAAACAAAGATAGGATTAAGCTTGCCCACATACTGAAGAAAAAAGAATGGCCTAGACCTACCAAGCCATAGGTTAATATAATTGGTTAAAAAAAAAAAAATCTCCAAATCCGATCAAAATGAGGGAAGATCCACCACCTTTTGTGTATACATGTTACAGCAATAAATATTTGAGTGTCATCCATCTAGATTATGTAATACTGTTGAATATTTTCTTGATATGGGTAACGTGTTGGCTTTCTCTTCGGGCATTTTCATTGACCTAGGACCTCTAGTGTTTTGGTACCCCTGTCCTCTCTTATGTCTGTACACATGATCACAGACTAGTAGACCTTCACATAAAAACCAAGGTCTGAAAGAAGGCAAGGAGTTTCACGGTCAGGACATAATGCCTTTAAGAAAGTTGTTGTGTTTGGCAGAGGGAGAGAACCTCAAAGTAGGCCGCCAAGGCAAAGTATGAAGACCATATTTACCCAGGTCAGGACAGCTTGCAAAGAAGACCGAGTCAAAGGCCCGCCAGGACCATCAAGAGAACCATGTAATGATGGCAGGCGTAATTAATGGGTGGTCAGGCTTGGGGAGGCTGTCAGATGTATCCCGTTCAGAGTGGAAGCCACAGTGGCATTCGCTTAGGAAGTACAGGTACTAGCAAGCAGTCTAAGTTTACGAGAATCCCTTGAGTTAAGTGTGTAGCTACTAGCTAAATATAATGGAGGGAGAGCAGAGAGTGACGATGGGTAGGACTAGGAACAAGCTCTCTTTTGCAGTATGCCAAGAGCGCCTGGGTTCGAGTCCCGATGTGGGCATCTAGTGCATCTCGAATAGTTTCCATTCACCTTTTGTGGGCTATGTAAAATGAGTACTGTGGAGTCACATGGAGAGACGGGCTGACAAATTAGGATATAAAGGAGTGTTGTGGTGTGGATGTGGTTGTGATAGGAAACGTTAGAAGGAACACACTGAGGTGGTTTGGCCATGTGGAGAGGATGGAGGGTGAGAGACTGACGAGGAGAGTGTATGAGAGGTGGAGGGGGGGAGAGGGAGGGGAAGGTCGAGGATGAGATGGAGGGATGGAGTGGAGAGGTATATGAGAGGGGAGGTGTGAGCTGGGAGCAGGGCAGTGAAATAGCGGGGGACAGGGCAACGTGGAGGCTATTTGTTTGTGGCCACCCCATACGGGATTAAGGCGTCTGGCAAGATAGATAGATAGATAGACAGTACTTAGGCCTGAGCGTAACACATTGGGGAGGTAACCGTAATAACGTGAATGGTTCAGTGTCCCGATTTTTCATGAGAACCTGCCTCAGGCTAAATGGTTGAGTTGCTTGAGTATCGTGGTTCAACTGTTATTTTTCGGAGACGAGCATGAAAAACAGCAACGCTTAGAATAAATATAATTTATTTAGTTTTATGCTAATTCGTTGTCTGATTATGCACCTCGAGGGAAGTAATCATTTTCTTTGTTCACATCCTGCGAACGGATTACCTAGGAACACAGAATTGTAATTTTCGTTTTTGGTTACAGTTAAAACGGAAAAAATGTTAAGATTATTTAGTTTACATGGTTATTGGTCTTTATTTGGTTAGTATTTACTTTTCAAAAAAATTACACATCTATTCTGTAAGCAGGATTGACCCCCCCAGCCAGCCCTGACGCAGGAGGCAGGAGAGATTGCATTATTCCAGCTTATTTGTGCTTATATATTGTTGTAAGGCAAGCGGTTATGGACTGATAGTAAAAGATGGAGGCCAGAGTGATTATTTATAAGCGTCGTGTGCCCTAGAAGTAAGTTGTAATTTTGGAAGGTGGTGTCAGGTTTTATTGCCGCTGTTGAAAGGTACCACAACAGACTTTCCATTTCAGTTTTTGAATCCCAACACCCATGTAGGTGGGCTGAGATGGATTATAAATGATCACAATTATCCTGTGATCATAACTGTCTTGAGGTAGCCAGGTGATGGGCCTCCTATATGGGGTAAGCAGTACTTTATTTGGTGTTGGACAGTTGTGAAGTTGCCAGAGGGTTATGTATCGGCCTTTGCCAGTCCTTATTTATATTATAGTTAAAGACAAAACATAAGAGAGCTCCACATGACCATGATTGTTTAATTATATTGTAATTCACATGAAAATTTTACTTTTCAGTTGTAATCTTCAAATTTTCCGTTGTACAATTGTGTCCTGAAGAGAAACTGATTATGAGGTGGGATATTAAGTACCGTAATGAAAGCTGTGTGATTAGAGGCTTGAACAGAGCTCAGTAGCAGCAGTCATAAGGATGCAGAGTTCAGCAGCAGTAATTCTGGCAGCACAAAGCCCAGCCACAGTTGTGCGAAGTGCAGCTGCAATAATTTTTACTGCACAAAGTTCAGCTGAGTAGTTTTGACAGTGCAAAGTTCAGCCACAGTATTATTTACCGCAAAGCTCAGCCACAGTATTATTTACCGCAAAGCTCAGCCACAGTATTATTTACCGCAAAGCTCAGCCGCAGTATTATTTACCGCAAAGCTCAGCCGCAGCATTTTTTACCACAAAGCTCAGCCGAGTAATTTTGACTGCAAAGCTCAGCCGCAGTATTTTTGACTGCAGTGCTCAGCCGCAGTATTTTTGACTGCAGTGCTCAGCCGCAGTATTTTTGACTGCAGTGCTCAGCCGCAGTATTTTTGACTGCAGTGCTCAGCCGCAGTATATTTGACTGCAGTGCTCAGCCACAGTATTTTTGACTGCAAAGCTAAGCCACAGTATTTTGACTGCACAAAGTTCAGCCACAGTAATTTGACTGCAAAGCTCAGCTGCAGTAATTTTGACTGCACAAAGTGTATGGTATCATCACCATTTTTCATGGGTGTTAGGAAAGATCAGCCCAAATTGCTAAAATCCACAAAAAATAAAACCTCCCAAGAAAGTGCCCAAGCCATAATTCAACTATTTGATGTCCTGAATATCCTGTGTAGCGCCCAAAAACCACCAGACAGTAGAATCTACTTGTTGAAATCTCATAAACATTTTCAGATGATTTAGCAACAAATGGTTAAATCATCTCCAAACTCCTGAAACTACAACAAAACCCATTATTTGTCAACCCTTGATAGAGTGTAGCAAATTTTGGAGATAATGACCTCTTTGAACCTGCTGAGTGGTCTTATTATTAAAGGTGAGTTTATTATTACACAGCTACCAGACTGAATGACCATGTGGGTAATGGGAAGATAAAAAGTTTTGTTTTTTCTGTTCTAGTTTGTTATTGATTGGAAGTTTTTAATACAGTACAGGTATATTTTTACCCAGTTTCCTGGTACACACTGTAAACCCTGAGAAAACTGAAATACCATTAATTATCCACCAACCAAGATTTAGTATACATCAAACCAGGGTTCATATTAATTGTCTCGACAGAACATTGGCTCTAGTGAATGATTGGGTATACCGTTAACTCCATACCCCAAGTTCAGTATATCAAAGGGTTGCTGTTGTTATTTTGGGATGGTTTAATATGTGAAAAACCAAAATCATTGAAGTTAAAACCACAGAACATCATCAATAGTCTGTAAAACATTTTCTATTAAGGCAACTAGTGGAGGTTCAGTACTAAGCTATTGAAATGCTTGTACAAAAGAAGATAAAAGCATGAATCTTACTGAAATGCCTGTATAATAGAAGATAAAAGCATGAATCTTACTGAAATGCCTGTATAATAGAAGATAAAAGCAGGAATCTTACTGAAATGCCTGTATAATAGAAGATAAAAGCAGGAACCTTATTGAAATGCCTGTATAATAGAAGATAAAAGTAGGAATCTTACTGAAATGCCTGTATAATAGAAGATAAAAACAGGAATCTTACTGAAATGCCTGTATAATAGAAGATAAAAGCATGAGTCTTATTGAAATGTCTGTATAATAGAAGATAAAAGCAGGAATCTTAATGTGATGTATTGCCTTCATGGAGACCAACATGATGCCTGGAAGATGTTGAAATTATTAATGCTCCTACGTCTCCCTATAAGTCATCAGCATCTGGCAGCTCCTTGATATCCCTTTGGAGGTGTAGGGGAAGAACAGCCTACCTCTCTTCATGACTTGTTAGACTCCAGCCATTTCTTGGGGTTCAAACTATGGAAGGCCATGACTCCAGCTAGGACTTTAAAACCACTAGACCACCTGCCGCCTCAAGAGCTTCACTAGACCACCTGCCACCTTAGGAGCCTCACTAGACCACCTGCCATCTCAAGAGCATCACTAGACCATCTGCCAACTCAAGAGCTTTCATAATGCTAGACCATCCACCTGGTAAGTGGTGTTATGATTTACTGGACCCTAGAAATTTTAGTGAATTATGGCACTGAGTATCTAGATTCTAATTTATCTATCTTCTTATAGCCAGACATCATAATCCTATAAGGAGTGGCTGTTTGTCTGTGAGTTAGTTGCATAGCGTAACATTTTCAGCCCCAGTCATTTCTCTTGTCTCTCAAAACTCTCTCAGTAAATTCCATAGTCTTTGTGCTGGCTATTTTACACATATTTACATTATTCTTTGTAACTTCTCATTCTTACCAGAGTCTGAAAAAGGTGTGACTTTAAGAAAAATGTTAACTATTTTCTGGTCCAAGTTTCACTGAGGTTGAATTGTGGATGTGTATGTCTGACCCATTTAACATTGCTGATAGTTCTCTCTCAGTTAAGCCTGTCATTCCTTGCATTCTGAACCCTACCTCACCCCCATCTGCAGGTGAGGAAACAGTGATGATGACAGTGAAAATATATGCTATATGATATGATATGTACTGTATATTTATGATGTTGATAATATGTACAGTGCCTCTACACTTTGTCAATAATCCTGTGACCTATTTTAATTGATATACCATCCCTATATGCTATACTGTATTCAGGACTTACATGCTTGCAGTTTTAGCCCTTTTTCACCTAATGGCTCCAGTAACATTCTGGTTAAGTCCCCAAACCCAGACAACCCTTCTAGGCCCTCGTACAGTACTGCACAATGTTTTCCTTGGTCTGCCAGCAGGGGATGTTCCTTACACATTCAGATCTGTGCAGTGCATTAACTGATTACCAATTGTCTCAGTATGTCCAAACTACCTCCCTACTTGTGCACATTATCTTAAATACTTTGTGCTCAGGCTTCCTCTCATTTATTTATTTTTCTTTATTTATGCCCAGATCTTCAGACATCTTTCTCATATGCTATAATTGTTTCACTTATATACTGTAGCCTCACACTTTGCACATATAAAGCATATTATACTCTGTGTGCATAATGTGTACATCATGTATAGAGGGATGGATATTGTACCTGCTGCATATTTTTTGTCTGAAGACCCTGTGTTTTGTGAGTGTGGAAAATTAGGTCAGGAAGGTGATTGTGGTGACAGGTGTTGTTGCCTGTGTATGGAGAAAGCAAAGTATTAAAAGAACCCCAGAAATAGCTAAGTCTTGTATTTGTAATTAGTTTTGTACAGCAGCAGTAACCAAGACCTGTATTTATAATCAGTTTTAATGATTTACCTGAGCGTTTCTTAATTGATTGAGTCTGGGAATATCTTTCATTGTGTTCTTGCCACCTTTGGATGATTTTATTCAGTTTATTTAAGACTTTTTGAAGGGGTTACATACAGTCTTAGTAAACCCCATCAATATGACTCTTTTCCTAAATTGAATAAAGTTATCTGGGTGCAGCAAGAATAAACTAAAACAAAAAAAGAACATTATATGGATTCAGAAATACTCAGACCAGATCATTTTTAGAGGTGGAGGGATGCCAGACCTTGTGAGGGAGAGGAAATGACCTGACACGCTGGGGAGGCCTTTGGTGTGCTGGGTCTACAGTGATGCTGGGATGCTGTGCAGGTGATGTACTGATGTTGTTTTGATGGAGATTGTGTCTGTCTTTGTTTTGTCATTGGTCTGCTTCTGTAGTTTTGTGTTTGTCTATCTCTGCGATCATTTGTCTTAAGTGTTTTGTTTGCATTGTCATTTGTTGTGTTGTGCCTGTTTTGTAATTGTTGTGCTGTTGAAATACCTGGGGCTTCTTCTCCTGTTTGTTTTCTTTTCTACCATTGATGTCTTTGTGTTTCTTTAATGTTTTGTCAGTTGTGTGTTGTGCAGTAGCTTGGGATGTGTGAAGTACTGTGCATTTTGATATTTTGTACATCTTATTTTTTGGTGCAGTTTTTATTTATTTTCACTCTCATCTTAAATGTCAGGACCAACTTGCCTAGCCCCAGGTTCCTACGTTTCTCTTTGTGGCAACATAGGATTGGATGATGGATGGATGAAATATTCTTGCTTTTGTTGTTCTTTGTGTTATTCTTCTGCAGTTGTGTTGCTTCTGTGTTCATGGCTTGTGTAGTACTTTATTTCCTGTTGGTTGCTTGTGTGCTTTTCTTAGTACTTGCATACCTTTTGTGTGTGATTATGGTTAGTATTACATCATTCCCTTGTCACATTGAGTTTAGGGTGTTATATAAGGTTTTGCCCTAGGAATTAATTGTTCTGATGCATTGTCTGTTTAAGTAAGTCATGCTGATGATTATGGTGATAATAATAAGTATAATGATGGAAATTGTGACAGTGATGATGTTTGTTCCAGTTGTGTTCCTGTATTATTTTTCTTCATAATTGGCTGTTATTTTTGTGTGTTGTCTAGCTGTACAGTTGTATCTTGGTTGTCCATCAGCAAGTGTTATTTATTTTTACTGTGGGTTGTTTGTATCAAGTTTTTCAGTGTAGATAACTATTCTGTTCCTAAGTAGGATCATTGGTGGACTAAGAACACCTTGCTTTGTTGGTTGGCATTCTTAGCATTCTGTTTTTCACTATTGTCTTCATTATGTCTGGCAGTGAGGACAAGGCATTTCTCTCTGGCAGTGAGGACTAGGCATTTCTCTTCCTAGATAGTATGTGTCAGAATATCCAGTTCCATGCTCATTGTAATACATCCTAAGTCTCAGGCAACCAGGATGGAGTCTAGGATTGAACATCAGATTAGGATTACATTTAAGTGGTACAAGAGGCTTTATAGCACCTCATCCCTAACAGTTTATTTTGCATATTACACCTTAACTTTCTCTGGTTTGTCTGTCATTTTATTAATCTAGGTCAGTAACATACAAGAGGTTATTAAGAAGATATCAGTGCACAGAGAGAATCAAGTCTGTATGTTAAAGTAAGATATCAGTGCACAAAGGGAATTAAGTCTGTATGTTAAAGTAAGATATCAGTGCACAAAGGGAATTAAGTCTGCTAAAGAAAGATATCAGTGCACTAAAGGAGTTAAATCAGTGGGTTAAAGTATCTGCCAGACTCTTCTGCCACATGTTCAATCCCAGAGTTCACCCTGGATGTATGTAAAGTCTGTGCATTATCTTTATGAATTCTACTTCACCCCACATGCTACAAGTGCATGAGGGTTAAGATAATGATGATAGAAATGGATCCCACCTCACCGTTTCTCTTAGCTTAAAATTGGGGATGAAGCTGGTGATGAAGATGACTGTAATTAGTTCTCTGTCTCTTAGCTTTCTCTTTGTATTTGGTTCCTATCTCATCCCATGCGTTAACTAGGAATGAAGGTTTGGATGATGGTGCTAATTGTTTATAGTTGTCTGTGTTTGTACTATCTCTATTTCTGGATCCCAACTCACTCTGTTTCTTGATGGGAATTATGGTTTGGATGACAGTGATCCTGGATTGCACCTCATACATCTTTTAGAGGTGATGGTGGTGATATTTGTCTGATTGTTCTGTGCATCAACGTTTCTCTGTTTTTGCGTCCTACCTCACCATATCTCTTTGGGGGGAAGAATGATGGTAGTGATTATGATGACCTTAAGTCAGAAATATTGTGTAATGTGCACCATGGAAATTTTTCACTTAAAAATGTAAATTGCTGTTATTGCCACTGCCCTTGCCATGTTAAGTGAGTATGAAGCCAGTGTGATACTGTGTTGATTGTGCCAGCATTGGAAAAAGTGTGTATTCTCAGTATAGCACAGAACAAGTATAAAAATTTTGTGAAAAGTGCCATTGGTGGAAAAGTTATTCTCTTTGAAATATCAGGTGAAGCAGGTATAATACTATGTTGATGGTGCCTGCATTGTAAAAAGTACGTATTCTCAGTATAGCACTGAACAAGTATAAAGAAATTTGTGAAAAGTGCCATTGATGGAAAAGTTATTCTCTTTGAAATATCAGTTGACACAGGTGTAATACTGTGTCGAGTGTGTCTTCATTGGAAAAATATATAAAAATTTTTGTGAAAAGTGCCCTTGCTAGAAAAGTTATTTTCTTTAGAATATCAGTTGAAGCAGAAGTAAGTTGCAGTTTGTAATTTTAATAGTGCCATTCTTAGAAAAACTTCCCATTGTAGTCATAACAGCTGTTAATAGCAATAACAGCATATGAAGAAGCCTTTGTGATAAACTGTGTGTGTTGATAAGTGCTGTTATTAGAAAACATTTCATTTTAGAAAACAGTTGTGAAGCAGTAACTGGTAATATGGCAGTCCCATATTACCAGTTACAAAGAGTGGAAATTATTGTTACTTTTAAGGGGTGGTGACAAGCATATTCCCTAGGGTTATCACATGATCAGAATGGCCTCCCTGTTGCCACTGCGGTAACACGATAATGTGACGCCTGCTGGAGTCTCAAGCCACACACCACTGTACTGCCTTCAGGAACTTCACATGCAGCCTTGAGGATGAGTGTTGCAAAGAAACTTGTAAATACTGAACAAGATGCTGGCAGCCATCATTGTATGTGGCCTTGTTTGACATTATTGGTATTAACTTCTGAGTAAATTAAGGAAAACTTGCCCTATGAATACTGTTGCCTCCTATTAAGTTGTATTTCCACCCTCCTCCAATTTACTGTATGAGTTGTGTGTTAAATTGCTGTATTTTAGATCTCATACCATTCTTAAATGATGAAATACTTTATAAATCATATCTTACGTATGATGAAGACTGCCTTTATTGGGTTCTTTCTATGAAGATGTTGTTGCCAGAATAAAGCGCCAAGGAAGAGTTGGTACGAAGGCTCCTGTGCACCTTGAAAACAGTTCAGTTATGGTTAGGAGCCTACAGTATTTGTAATGGACATACAGTTGTCAGTGGTTGTATGCTAGTCAAGTACACTTAAAATATTGGACTGCTGATCCATAAGAAGCGACTATAATTTTTTCTGATCACGTAAAGCTATCAAGGGAGGTGTGTTGATTATCTGCTTATATTACAGGATTACAGTGCCTAGCCTCAGCCCCTACACCTCAAGGAGGTTAATATGGGAAAGCCTGTTACATGGTACATCATTTAATACTTCGATTTAAAACCCTAACACTGCTATACACAAATTTACCTTTTTACACAACTAAAACTTAAATTAGGAGCAAGTATACATAGCCGTAATAGTGGCCACTACAGTATTTATTGATGCATGGAGGGAGCTTAGTTAACTGATTGACTGCGCAAGTTGAGGGTCTTTCGTACTGTACTTACGTGGAACAGCCATGGGGACCTTGCACATCTTTGTACCGCTCCAGCACTGATACAGAATTACTTGCACATCAAACACTCACACACACATCCACCTACTCAAAATAGCAGCATAAATTGAGGGTCTGCTGAATGGATATTGAAGTCATGTGGATATCACACACACTTTTCTATCACTCCAACATTGAAATACACACTGACACATCCACCTACTCTTACATGTTTTGTCCATTGTCAACTCTCCCAGTCAGGTCTCCCATCACAAACACCCAGGGGCTACATTTTATTGGACACCAGCACTTGAAAAACTCTCCTAAGCCTGAGCAAACTTGTCACTGAAGCTGCTGCTTTAGTTGTAGTCGTAGATTCATCTGAACCTAAACTCAGTGGTCCATAGTCTGAAATTGTCCTCCAGCAGTCCACTGTTTGCCTTTTGGAGGATAGGAAGGGATTTAAAGGACAGCCATATAAACAGGTGGCAAAGCAGTCTAAAAATCGATGCTGCCATCTCAAAGCATCCCTCTTCAACACCAGATTAGAACATAAAAAAGTATCATGATAGTGGAGGGGTTATAGTCCATTTGCAACTAAATTATAAACCTGAGATGCTGGTTTCTCCCAGTTTTCAGCACCAGTTAGGCCTATATGAAGGAAATTGGTGTGAAACATCCCAGACTTGTAACAAGGAATGTGAAATGTTGAAGTTAGGTTCAGTATATTATGCTTTCCAGGTGTAGGGACTGAGGTAAGATCAGTAATCCAGTATATTTATAGGTAGGATGGCATTACATGTTGGAATAAGTACCGTGTAGTAGTATTAGTACCCATCTGTGGCCAAGGAGAGCCATTAACTCAGGCTTCTATGCTGACAATGAATAAAATTACTTGGTATAGTGAATAAAGTACTGAAATTTTCCTGGCCATGAGAGGATTAATGGTCATGATATTTACACTTGTCTCCAATGAATGAAGTCAGCTGGCATTACTTGCAATAAGTACAGTTGCCTTGGTCATGAAGTGTGAACATGATAGTTGTAGTACAGTGCTAGGAAAGAAATGTATAATATAGGGATGTGCCGATTGTGTCGGTATTGGCAGTATCGGCCTTTTTTTTTTTTTTTTTTTTTTTTTTTTTAGCAAGGTAAAAATATGGCTAATACTCCGATACTTTTCTGGTTTATTATGTGGTTCAAGACACTCATGTTTTATGACACTGATAAACAGATGATTATGATATTACATTATAATTACATGTATGGTGTAACATTATCATGTACCAGTATTAATATTATATATCGATTATTATATTGCTCCTGGATTAACATCACTCACGTTACTGGCATCAAATAAATCTAAATAAAATCAAAATAAAAAATATTGGTATTGGTATCGGCTGAAGAGTGGGTATCGGTATCGATATCGGCCAACATCTTGGTATCAGCACACCTCTGGTATAATAACTGTATGACCTTTGGACCTTTATATGGCCTTTTGTTTTATATGGACCTTTATAGGTCTTACCTAAACTGAATAAATTCATCTGGTAGCAGCAAAAATAAATTAAAAAAAAAGGGCAGGGCAAATAAAAGTCCTGTTCATTTATAAATCCATCTTTTTTTTTTTTTAATCATTATTATGGACAGTCGTATTTCAGTATTTTTTTTTATTATCTCAAATTTGTTGTATGCTGATGATGCAGTGCTGCTTGCAAGTACCGGACAAGAACTTGGTAGGCTAGTGCAGAGTTTTGCTGATGCCTGTAAGTGTCGCCCCTTGAGAGTAAATGTAGAAAAGAGTAAAGTGATGGTTATTGAGAGAGAAGGTGACTCCCAGTGCAATGTAACAGTGAATGGAGAGTGACGAATTGGTGAGAGAGTTCAAATACCTGGGTACAGTGATAGAAAAAGAGAGGAAAATGTGCAAAAGAAGTTGAAAGTAGAGTGATGCAAGAAAGAAAAGTAGCCGGTGCAATGAAGGCCTTGATAAGAAACAGAGGCTTGAGTGTTGCAGCTGCACGAGGCTTACATGGAGTGTTAGTGCCAACTTTAACATATGGATGTGAGACTATGGTGTGGCATGAAAATGAAAAGTCAAGAGTGAGAGCAGTGGAGATGGGACTGCTGAGGAATGTATGTGGATAGGATACAAAATAATGTGATTCGTGAAAGATGCGGAGTGAGGAAGTCGGTGGACACCAGAATTGAAGAGAGTGTACTGAGATTGTATGGTCATGTGGAGAGAATGGATAACAATAGAATGGTGAAGAAGGTATATCTGAGCGAATTCGAATGAGGGAGGAGACGAGGTAGGCCAAGGAGAAGGTGGAGAGATATGGTGGATGAGTGTGTGAGGAAGAGAGGTTTGGAAGTAGGTGAGGCTAGGGAACTGACAAGAGATCGAGCTGGCTGGATGAATTTTGTGAGGAGAAGTCATGTTCAGGGATTTTTGGCACCCCTTTTTAACGTGGCAGCATCTGGATTGACCCTGTCGAATACGATTATGTGAAGCTACAGAACGTGATGAATGTTTTTGGCGTATCCGATTGAGCCAGGATTCCGGGGGCTTGAATGATGAGTGAATGGAAGCTTGGCCCATTGGATTGGGCAATTTTGGGCTGTCTGGACATTGCTACTCCTCACCCTGCCCTTGGGTGGGAAAGGAGGTCCGGATGATGGTGATGATGTTGATGTGATGTATGTTGTTTTATACTGTATACACAAATTGAATTCATTGTGTAAATAAATCGAAGTTAATTGCATGGGTTAGTTTAGCACCTTTATATATTAAGCTAATTGTCTACTCATTGGCCAGTTCTCTGATACCGGGTACATGTTTTCCTTTTAGCATCCTCAGTGATTACTCCAGGTGTAGCATCATCTTTGTATTTTCTCTGTACTTTCTTACTGTATTGCCCTGTATTTATTGTCTGTATTTTCTCTTATTGTGCTCTATTGGAATGCATTTTCTCTAAGTACTTCCTTACTGTACATACTTACTGCAATAGTTAGATACTGTATAGACTTTCATACTGTATTTCTCTCAATTTATTGTCTATTTTCTCATGAGTACTATCTTGATCTGTTGTAAATACTCATAAATTTTGTCATACATCTATCCTCATATCCTCTCTCTTCTATTGTTCGTCTTTTATCTTTGTGTTCTGTTTGTCTTATGTATTCCCTTCCTCCATAGTCTTCATCGTTTATGTATTCTTCGTCTTTTCTGTTTTCTCTTTTAAGTATCATGTTCTGTTCCTCGTATTATCTTTGTTCTGTTCCTCGTATTATCTTTCTTTGTTCTGTTCCTCGTATTATCTTTGTTCTGTTCCTCGTATTATCTTTGTTCTGTTCCTTGTATTATCTTTGTTGTTCTTCGTATTATCTTTATGTTCTGATCCACTCATGTATTCTCTTCCTCTATATTATTCATCTTTAATGTAGTCTTTGTCTTTTCTCCGAACTATATATATTCTTGTTCTGTTCCGCTATGTCTTGTACTCTCAAATCTCTTTTTCCCGTTTCCCAATTGGTTAAATAAAAAATAAAGTACAGTACATGTTTTTATTGTATTTTTTCCATCTCATACAATATTACAATTGTTACATATCTTTGAAGGAACACACAACAAAATGGCGTACAATGTAATATATATTATAGTTACCTGTAGAAGTAGAGTCCTTCCTGAGTGTTGGTGCTGGAAAGGAAAGGGGGTAGGATGGAAGGAAGGATGTGTGGAGTGGTGGTGAACCTGACCAGCTCAGGTCACCCAACACCCACCAGCTGGCAGGTCAAGTTAGGGTGGTGAGAAGGGCTAGTGTTGAGGGTGGGGGTGTGTGGTGGTGGTAGTACTACTGACTACAATTAGTAGTAGTAGTAGTACTACCGCCACCACACCCTCAACACTAGCTCTCTCCACCACAGTGACCTTCCCTGCCATGTGTGGGGCAGGCAGGGTGGTGAGGTGGTCTAGTGTTGAGTGGGGGAGAGGGGGTGGTGGTAGGCCCAAGGACTGGACTACCACCACACCACTCAACACTAGCTCACCCCACCACACTGACCTGCCCTGTCATGGATGGTGGTGGTAGTGTGACTGGGGGTGAGTGAGGTCTGTGTGTGCTTGGCAGGCTAGAGTTAGCCTTGCCGCACACAGCCTCACTCACCCCCAGCCACACCACCACCACCAGTGACAATGACTGGTGGATGTTGGGAGGGGGGGGGGAACCTGGAGCTGGCCAGGGTGGGAAGAGAAAGAGTTCAAGCTGTGAGAAGGAGGAGGAAGCACAGGAGAAGGGAGGTAGAAGGGGCAGAGTGCCCTCTCCCCCCCTCTCCCCGACCCATCAGGGAGAGGACAGTCTGTCCCCGGGTTCCTATCTACCCACCCCCTCCCATGCCCCTCCCTCCCAGCCCTCCCTCTCCCTCCCCCCACAGACCCCACCACTCCACACACCAGGAGGAAGAAGGGACCCACATACACACCAGGGTAAGGACTTAGGATCAGGAAGGAAGGATTTGGGATGAGGGAGTCACACATACACACAGGAGACAGAACAGTGGCAAGAGAGGACACATCAGGAGAAAGAGAGAGAGAGAGGTGTAGAGGGGAAGGATGGTGACGGGGCTGGTGACTGGCATCACAGGCTCCTGGGTTGGGCTGCAGTATCCAGGACCTGCAAAGAGAGGGACAGGACACTGGGGCAGGGATGAGGGTTGGGGTGGAGGAGGATCGGGATGGAAGGGAGAGAAGGTAAGTGAGGAGTAAGGGAAAGGATGAAGGTATGAAGGACTCCACCACCTGAAACAAAAGAGAAAACTGTTAGTCTACTGAATTAAGGTGCTCTCTGGCTACATGACTGCTGAAACTTGTGGATATATTTCCAACTTTATTCTTAATACCACCAGTAACTTCACTCAGCCTCTTCACTATCAGGGGTCTGCTCTAAGTTCAACTAATTATTTAGTTGCGCTCTGAGTAAAGTGACTAATACATCACACAAAATGGCTTAATTTGTGTCAGTTTAAGCTATTTAGAGACTCCATTAGCCATTCTGGTAATACAATCAACCACATCCTATGGGTAGATACATTGTACCCTCTACCTGCTCTATTAAACCTACCTTTCCACTGAGTTTTGCCATTTCACCCTACTTCTCTCAAACCTTCACAGTGTCTGCCCATTAAACAACACTTCTGCAAGATTCCTATCATTCTGTTTCAGGCTACCTGAGTAAATTTTCTCAATATTCAACGATGGTTTACCCAGCAGAACCAGGGTCTTCACATGACAAAACATATTAAGCACGACATATGAGGACAGCTGTGCATTCCACAACAACTCCTACAGAATGACGTGTGAATGAAAGACGGATACACCATAAAAAAAAAACCAGGTATGGAGTGGAAGAGGGTCCACCATGAGGTGTACTGGTAAGTCAGGTTTGAGAACCACCTGTAGGATGTACAACCGACAGCACAGTGAAACAACATAGCCCAACAGCTGCTACTCAGCATTAGGTAGCAGTATGCATAAGAGAATCACTGAACCCAAACTTGCAACGATGTAGTGCCTTGATTACCAATACATACACCCAGCCACAGTTCTCTTGGGGGGGGGGGGGAAATAAAAAATAAATGCAATTGAGCTGACTCCTGGGTGACTAACAATACTATGAGAAAAAGTACTTCAATATGCAATTTACTTATTCTGCCACCAAGTTATAATCCAAAGAGTTGAGCTGCCATAACCTGATCCATGGCTTGTGGGCAAGAGTATTGCAAGTAGCGTGAGTGCACTGATAGCAATACAGTAATTACGAGTTGCAGAGCCAAAAGAGATGCAGAACCTATGACCTTCAAAGGTGACAACGAGGTATGTGAGGGAGGGTCTGTCCATGAGGAAACAGGTAAGTCCCTCATACGTGGGCAAAACAGTCCCCGTAGACAACAGGGAAGCCAAAATGAAAGGAAAACAGGTTCATGGGGGGGATAGGTAAGTCTCCCCATGTGGGTAAAAAGGTCCTGTAAGGCAAGAGGTAAGCTCATTTGGGGAAATATTGGGTCAAGAGTTAAAAACAGATCCACAGGGGATACAGGCCAACTAGTAAAACTAGGTCCATGGGTTAAAATAGATCCATAAAAGATGTGTTTACCTCAAAGGAAAAAATAGCTCCATGGAATATGCTGACGTAGAGGAAATAGGTGAGTGGGTGGTTGACCCCCTGGAGGGGTACCTGGACGCTATGTTGATACTGGTTTACTGTATGTATACAGGCAGTGGGCTGGCTGAAGAACTGGCAGTTACGAGGAAAGGGAGGACAATACACGTCCAAACTGGCTGCAGCACAGGTTGAGGCCAGTGCAGTCATTAATTAATCTGTAGTCTGTGGTCAAATTTATGACCAAGGGCAGCACCTCCATGACCAAGCCACTGCAGTGATAAGTCATGGCTGCCACTGGCCTGGTATGAACAGCTACTAAGTCTGACCTGCCATCAAGCTAACACCCAAGCCAAATCAATAAACCCACAACTCAGAAAAAAAGTAATTAACCCATGGCTTGCGAGCCACAGCTCAGGATGGGTAGTGTCACATTGCGAGCCACAGATTAGGCTGTGCAAGCCGTTCTCCGCTAACTACTACACCCCTACTCAAATTTTCGCATGGCGCTATGCAAAGACGGAGAGAGGGAGATTTTATTTCTTTTCACCAGATGATGCCCTGGATGTTTATCTTCAAGTTTATAATAAACAAAAAAATTTTCATTTTTTCATTACTCCCTCACGTGAACTTATGCATGGCCCTACGCAGACAGAGAGGAGATTATTATTATTTTTTTTTAACCAGATGATACCTGGATGTTTATCTTCAAGTTTATAATAAACAGAAGGTAAAAAAAAAAAATCTTCATTTTTTGCACACGCACGGGGTGGCATTAAAAAAAAAAAAAAAAAAAAAAAAAAAAAAAAAAAACGGTAATTGTGCAATCCACGGGTTAAAAGCCGACACAAAAACTTGGTTAGCTTAACACAGGTGCAGAACATCTGACCAAGAACAATGGAAGACAGAAAGGAAAGGTAAACATTCATGGCTACTAAAAGTGTGCCATGAATTACAACGGTACAAGTGCAGTCACAGGGGAGTGGAACTGCCTCATCATGCACTCACTGAAGTACTTCTTTGTAAGTGAATGAGTTATCACTTACTATGAGGGCATGTCATCATGCCCAATGAGGCACTGTAACTAGTGGTAATAACCACTGCAGTCTGTGATCAGTTCTTTGAGTGTGAGATGATTCCCACCATCACCATTTGTAATGCCTGTGTGGTGTTAACAAAGGTCAAAGCCTCTTCCTCAACACTACCTTCAAATGACCAGTGGACAGTGACAATGCCAACATAAACAATGACTAACTGTGTCTAACTTTATGCAACAATGATGAAACCAGACCATCAATCTGCCTAAGGCTACTTATCTCTCAGGTGCTGGTGTGAGACATCATCTTGCAGTAAGTGACACTGATATGGCTGGGCAACTTCCCTGCCTGCTTAGCTATATAAAACGTCCCTCAACTCCCTATCCCTAAAAAAGTGAACAGTGTACCGCAAGAAAAGGGCAACATCAGCCGGCAGTCCACCGGGTTCGTGTCCAGATGAGCCTGGGACCACAACAGCAACAACAACAACGTACCTACACAATCCTACTTCCAGGTAGAATTGACGTTCAAATCAAGGCAATGTGCTTAAACTGTGATACTAAGCATTTGTCCCTGCATTTAATATTACTACACAATCACAGAATTACCCCTTCAGGATGGGCACATCTTTTATTCTTAGTGCTTGTTGGTGATTTTCTATTAAGTGTTATGACATACAGCCTTCATTAACCCCTTCAGTACCACTGATCCTTCCTATCTGTTTATTGCCAGATGCCTTCACCATGTAAAGGGTGGCCACAAACAAATCACTTCTTTGCCCTGTCCTCTGCCATTTAGCTGCCCTCCCTTCAACTCTCCACTTCATCCCTGCATCTTACCCTCGGTCTTCCCCTCCCCCTCCACCTCACTAACAAAATCTCCTTCCCATGCTGAGTAAAACAGGTGGCAGCAAGAATAAACTATAACACACATTCTACTCTGGCAAAGAGCACAACCCCTTTGAGCTTAACTGAGTGCAGGTTAAATTTGACTAGTAACCAAGGACACTCATCACTACCTCAAAACTAGGGGTTCATCAAATTTGGTAGCAAAAACTTAATCATGTGAGTGGTCCAGTTCCATCAGACGAAAGCATACTAAGTTATCTCAGTAATGGTCTATCCTGAACACTTAATACTACCATACTATTACTGTTAACTATTTCTTTAGCGCCCATGAGATTATAGTTTAAATGGTTATGGTTCACTGCACTCAAGATTTTACTCTTTCTTTATAACATTCTTTACTGGTGTTTAACTGTGCAATGTGGAGATAACTGCTAAAGAAAGAGTTACTATACTGTACATATACTAAAGAAAAACAACTTATAACTCACCATAGTGCTGGAGTGTTCCTTCAAAGACTCAATGCAGCAAATTTGCCAACACTAAAAATTTAACACAAGTACGAGATGGATTAGTAAGATGAATCAACACACAATGACACAAATAGACACAAAGTTAACTTGGATCTGTAACAATAAATTATTAATTTGATGGATGCAATGATGGTGTGAGAGGGGCAGCCATCATGGGTTGGCACTAGTGTAACTGTGTGGCTGGGCAATACAAATTATATATACAAATTTACCTCAACTCCCTCCCTATAATCTGACAGGAGGATGGTGGACTGCAGGGGAAGGCCAACGTCAAATCCAAACAAGTCTGGGGACACGACAACAACAAAGACAGCACCAATAAAGGCATAATGCTTTAAGTGTTGATTCATCCTTTACAAAGTCAACATAAAACAGCAAGTTATACACAGGTGACGGCTTCGTCCAATGCCTCTGGTGCCAGTCCAGCCACACGTCAGTCAAGCTGGGCAGGTGAGCATGCAGGTCAAGGTGGATACAGGTACAACGGTCCTTTATGAGCCAGACAGTCAACACAACCTGTACAGATAAAACAGGAACATTAGTAATAATAATAATAATAATAATAATAATATCCATGACCTTTCTTTCCAACCAAAGGAAGGCATGGGGCAAGGTCCAGAAAACAAAGAAAAGAGGAAAGAAGAACAGAAGGAAAACAATCATCATCATCGTAAACATCTTTTTTTTTTTCCCACCTAAGAATGGCATGAGAGAGGATCCAGAATACGAAGAAAAAAGAAGCATACAAAAAGTGAGCACATCAACAGCATGGCCAGCAAAGAAATGGGCCTGATACTCACTCACACATCATTCAACCCCCGGAATCCTGTCTTCATCTCCAAGGCCTAACCATCTGTACATATACGCCATCTGTACATACCGTATTTTTTGGTATTTTCCTCTATAAATATGCCAACTGTATTTATTTTTCAGTGTTTTCCTCCATAGAATACACCATCTGTACATACAGTATTCCTTTGGTATTTTCCCCTATAAATATGCCATCTACTTTTTTTTTTTTTTAATCTTCCCGTGTGCCATCTGTGCGTGTTTTTGGTATTTTCCTCAATAAATATACCATCTATACATAATTTTTGGTATTTTCCTCAATAAATATACCATCTATACATAATTTTTGGTATTTTCCTCTATACATATACATCGCAATGCTGTACGAGGCAGAAAGAGTCAATCTGTCAACTCTCAGGTCTTAAAATGGATGCCAAACCCATATCATGATCTCCTCTGTACAAAATTCTTTCCTCAAACTTGATCCCCATGTCAGTTCTCCACAATACACACCTTCTAAGTTTTTTTTTTATCCTATCCATCCACCTTCTTGGCCTTCCACTCCTCCCCCACTTTCAAACTCACACACATATACCCTCTTCATCACCCTATCCACATCCATTCACACCACATCACTAGACCACCTATCCACATCCACTCTCTCCACATCACCATACCATTTAACACACTGCCTTCTTCCCTGTCATAATTTCCTTACTCCATACCTTCCACAAGTCATATTATTTCCTATTTTACCCACTCTATGTATGCCACTCACATTTCTCTGTACCTCCACCTACAAGTGCAATTCATGGACACACATACATACATACAGATACATACATTCATACATATACACATACATACATTCATACTTACGGTACATACATATATTACATACATACATAATTATAAACATACATACATTCATACATATAAACATACATACATGAAAGATGGCTGGATGTCTAGTTTCAGCGGGTTTGGCATCTTGGGGGCCGCCTCCATACTTCGACTTACACCGCCTTCTAAGCTTCCTTCGAACTCCAACTGGCTCACAAATTTGTCCCTGATCACAAATAAAGAGCATTGTGGTTAATATCGCCTGGTATATGTGAAATCAGCTTAAAAACTGGCATCAAGGGCTTCCAAATTTTGCTAGGCGAGATGTGAAATTTATATGGGTGCTGGTTACATGACTTTTTGGCAAACCTTCCCACCACAGCATATTCTAAGCTTATTCCAAATTATCAGCAGCTCGAAAACTTACTCTTGTTTGTGCATGGAGGGCCAGAGGCGGTGATAACAACGATAATGATCCAAATTAATATTCTTCTCGCCACTTCAGCGTCCCTTGCGGTGTACCGTAAACAAGAATGGTGAGTGTAAGCGTCAGTTTCAGGGACTGACTTGATTATTTTATATTTTACCTAATTCAATGGCTTTAAAAAGAATCAAATAAAAATTAGAGTAAATAAGTAAAATAACGTCTTTCAATATTTTATACGAATACTACTTTAACACTCTGGTTTAAATTACTCAACTCGGCTGAATAAAATCGCCTGGAATTGATTTCTTGAGTTACCAAAACCATGACAGGATCAACAGTGACAATATTAACATTCTCAGGCTCATTTTCTCACTCTCAATTGAATATGATAGTCTGGCGTTAGCTGAAATAGAGTACTTGAAATGTTCCGATCATTAGAGGGTCAAATTCAGTGCTGACAGGAGTTTGCATTGAAAAAATGTTAATAACGTCTTTCTAATCCATTTATATAAGATTAACAACTCTCGGTATCTCAGAACTTTCATGTACAGGGTGTTCTGGCCAATATTCATGGTGGTATGCTGTATTAGCAAAAAACGAGGGGAAAAAACTGCTGTTGCCTAGCCTTGGCTCCCAACATCTTGAAGGGAGTAATCGGAAGTGTCTGTAGCCACGTATGACCGTCTGATGGAATAATACAGGCAGCAGTTTGCGTGTAAGGTTGATATATGATTTAAATTACCCGCCTATGCTATGAAGCGCGTAGACTTTGGGGATCAGGAAGTACGTACGCATTAAAGTTAGTCAATTTGAGTTTCAGAAGGCTATTTATTATGGCTATCTAAATGATTTTTTCCTGCATATCTGTATACCATTGCTACATATTGTATGGATTAATTTTCCATGTTTCATTGACGCCACGTGGCATAATAAAAATCATTAACAAAAACTCCACTGGTACAGCAATAAGTTGGTAAAGATCATAAAATTTGCCGCGATTCTTTTACCGCTGTCTTTCCTTATATTGTTTAGAATTTGCATAATTTATGTTAGGCATGTTCCTTTCCCTGAACGTTTGAGAACGGCGTCTGGGCAGAGGGTAGGGGACGGACCGGCCTAGTTTTATTGGCCCAGTTATCACACCCGAGTCCATTCCAAGCTAATTTGGAACAAGGAAGATGAACTGCACATCACAGAGGTGAGTGGGTGTTATTTGTCAATGTTATAGATGGTTATTAAGAGTAAGTATGGCTTAATATTAAAGTCGGTGGGCAATGGCGGCCAGGTGAGACTACCAGGTGGGTTCTCGACCTTACGCCTTTCCCAGTAAAACGGTACCGGTGAATGTACTCAGTAACTAGTCCTTCAGTAGGGCATTTTGAACCAGTGGTGTATCATTTAGTCCTTACAAGTAACATAGGACCTCAAAAGGCCAAATATATGGGTAAAAGTCGACATTATAGGGGTTATTGGGTACATTTGCCGGTAACAAAATCGGTGGAAGATATATACTCTCTGGCAAGCACGAGTTACATTGATAAAGTAAGGTTGGTGGCATTGCAGAACTCCCATGCATTAAATTATTATTGTTCAGTAAAATGAAGCAAGGTTGGCGAAACTACAGAACAACCATGCATGAAATTTACAAATACATCTCTGTTTTGCCCTTTTCTCTCATTATGCCTCCGGGTGACTCTGCACTCCCTTCTGTCCTTTATTCTTTCCTCCTGCTGCTGCCTACGGGTGACTTTAGACACCGTTTTCTGTATTTTTTTCCTTCATTCCTCTTCATTCTGCCTATGGTTGACACTACATTGAGTGGCAAGCCAAATGGATTCCTGACAGGATACCATTTACTACGCTGGGTGATAACCATACAACCAAATTATGGCACCTGGTGGTTTAGTGGGTACTACGGCGCTCTAATCGGATTGAGCCTGTGCAGGTTTAACCCCTTAACCGCGGGTATTGTTTTGGTCTGACTGTCCTCTTCCGCGGGGGTTTCAGCCAAATGTAAACAAACCTTTAAACCTTAATAACTCTGCACAGAATAAAGCTAGAGAAAAAAATAAGGTACCATTAGAAAGTACAAACCTTCAGCTTTCCATTGATGTAGGTTTCATGACTTCGTTGACTTTCACAGGACGGGGAGAGCCGTTAGAAGTGAGGGGTGTGAAATAACTATTTTACGCCCCACACACCAGTACCAAATGCCAACCACTCTCTCATAATAGTAATATAAACATATATGAACACTGTACATACGATAAACATCCACTCTGTGTTCACTGAGGTAGGTAAAAGGCACTTCCCTGCAGCTGCGCCCGCTCTTCACTGCGGCTGCGCCTCACTTCACTGCGGCGGCACCCGCTCACTGACGTTTCCTGCGATCTTTTCATTCTTTCTAACTTCTAATATTATTTTACATATAATATGGGCAATGTACATTATATTTACAATGCACTTATTACTATATTGCATCACTGGCGCATCACAGAATTACATAAGTGCCGCAGAATTCCACAAGTGCCACAGATTCTCTTATTACAATATCACTTATTATGCTGGCCAATATTTCCTTTATTTTCTAGGCAAAATATCCCTTATTACTACATTATCCATTATACAATTATTGGCAAAGCACGTCACTGTCGCATCACTATATATCACTGTCACTTTCAGTATTTACTCAGAGAGTGGTACTCGGCAAAGCACGGAGTTACACATAGAGCGACTTGGCATTCAAGGCACTGGTGTGTGCTCATTTTTCTCGTCGTAGGCCTTCGTGTGGTGATTGAACATACTCTGCAGCGGCCCTGTGACAACCTGCCACCTGCTTTAGGAGGCAATTTCACAAGCTGGTGCCGGCTCATGTAATTGCGGCACTCAAGACGGTCAGGTTGTGTGTCAGAGTGTCGCCTCGGGATCAATGCCGTCACCTGAACAAATCGTTCAAGTAGCTGCTGCACGACAGTCTTGGAAAACTGTCTCAGTGATGGTTGCCTTATGCCCCCGACTTGTGTCTTGTAAAGAATGAAGGCATTGAGCATGCACATATCGAGCATGTGCAGGCAAGCCTTCCTGTACCATCGGGTGTTTCTCCTGAGACAGTCTATTTCGCCAATCATCATATCAGACTTATCAACGAGTCTCATATTTACATTATAATCAATGACGGCATCAGGCTTCATGATTGGCTTTCCCGTCCTGTAGCTGACCTTCCCAGTTCTCTTCATTTCCCCCTTGTGGATGGTGCTGATCATATTGACAACCTTCTTGTCATGCCACCTGATCGCAAGAAGCTTGTCTGACTTCTTCAGGTGAACATCTCCCCTGGATGATGATGATGCTTCGGGAAACTAGGCCACTCTTTCCTATAGCTCCGTACAGTGCCAACAGTGCCAATGCCGTGTTCAGCAAGGTATTTGGAGAGTTTCGGTGCTGTGTAATAATTGTCTGTGTACAGCACATGATTACCACCAAAATACCTCTCCATCAGCACTTTTACAACGGAGCCAGAGAAGCCAAGGGGGTCTTTCCTGTTCACATCCATTGTGCTAGCCGAGTAAATGACAAAATCCATTATATACCCCGTCTCACAGTCACACAGCACAAAGAACTTTATCCCAAAGCGGTGGTGTTTGCTGGGGATGTACTGCCTGAATTTGAGACGTCCTCTGAACAATACCAGGGACTCGTCTATGACGACTTTCTGCATAGGCCTGAAAAATCGCATAAATCGATCCCTAATCTTGTTGAGGAAATCCCTCACTTTCCACAAAGGGTCAGTTTGGGACGGGTTGTCATTATCAGCAAAGTGCAGGTATCCAAGCAGCTGTCGGAACCGATCCCGTGACATATACTTTCCGAATATGGGGATAGTAGTTATGTCATCCACGAGCCAGTACTCCTCCAACTCATGTCTCTTTATATGGGGCATCAAAAACACGAGTGCAAAAAAAAACATACAGCTCTCTGATCCCGACAGGCAACCACGACACTTGCTTTGGCGAGCCAATAGGTCCCAGCCCTTGTGCTGCACACTGAGTTGCATACCTATTGGTCTCATCGCTGACATGCTGCACAATTTCATCATCAAGGAAGGCCAGGAAGTAATCAACAAACTCATCACCTGCGTTGCATGGGAAGGCAGGCTGTATTCCAGCATTTGTCATATCAAACGGTGGATTGTGTGGCTGGAAATCTCCACCGTCAGTCCAAACAAATGCATCAACTTGCCCTGTGTGTGGTTCAGTGGCAGGGGCAGGTTGCATTCCACTCGTTTCCCCGTGAGAAGGAGCTGATGTAGAGGCAATGGGTGAGGCAGGAGGCAAGCGGGAGGTGGGTGAGGCAGGAGGCAACAGGGAGGGGGGTGAGTGGGGGGGGTGGCGCGGGTGAGGGAACTGAGCGGGGGGCAGGCGGGGGGGTTTCTGACCTGGTGCGTGGTGAAACTTGACCCTTTCTACCCCGCTTATCACCTCGCTTATCGCCCAGCTTTGCCCTCCAACTGCCACGCATCCCCTTTGTTCTAGGCCTGCCTGCACGGCCTGCCTTCCCTCGGTTTGCAGGCTTTGGTAATTCGTACTCCTCAGATGATGTAGACTGAGGAGAGGGCACGACAGATGATGATGATGATGATGATGATGTGAGGGCAATAGGGCTAGGGGAACGGGAAATTGATGGGAAATGCGTACTAGGGCCTGGTGTGGGAGACGTGAGCCTGCGCTTCACTCCCTTCCCACGTGCAATACCAGATTTGCCCATAGGAGCCTTTCCTTTCCCAGAGTAAGTTGGGGGTGGTGGGGGGGAATCAACACGATCACTTTCATCACTGTCACTATCAGTGGAAAATGGTTCACCACCAATCACTGCCAAATCATCACTGCTTGCTGTGAGTGTGTCACTTTCACTGCCACAATCAAGAGTAGTACTTACTGTTTTGTCCAGCTCAGTTCTAATTTCAGGAGTGCTCAACCCCTTCTGCCTCGCCGTCGGCAGTTCCTTTACCGGTGTAGAGGTAGAGGGAACACTAGCACTAAACATTGTAGAGGAGGAAGCGAGCGACGATGAGTCGGGACGGAGCGCCATTATCACACACAGAGCTGGACAGATACTGACTGACGCGGGTCAGGGCAGGGGTGGGGGGGGTCCCCTCGGGGTTGGAGGAGGGAGGTGTGGGATGGCTGGCGTGAAAGAACTCGACAGCTACTCTTGCGTGAGAATATTTGCGCGCCGGGAAAACGCGCGGTGTTCAAAATATTCACGATCATTCCAGAATGCCACCCGCGGTTTGGTCCAGTTTTGTCGCCGTCATTCTGGAATGACACCCGCGGTTAAGGGGTTAAATCCAAGGGGTGATTGGGGTTTATTACTCACGTAATGCCACTCAGAGGCTTGTCACTCAGATGTTATGATTGCCAAGTCCCGGGCTCCTACGCTTCTCATGGGGCAACACAGGATTAGACAATGACTAATTTTTTTTTTTTTCTTTGCAAACAGTAACCATCATTGTGATGGCATTAGTAAACTGCAGAAATGAATAATTTTGAGGATATCAATACAACTTAGTTTTACATGCAGACCGTGGGCAGCGGCCGGCTACCGTGGACTTTCAGGTTGCTTCGGCCCCAGAGTCAGTCTGTCACTAATCGTTTGTCGCCATTAACCTAACCTAACCTATGTAATCAGGCCTGACTGGAACGATTTTGGGGATGAGTGAGGTTTGGGCCCAAATTGACCCATTGTGTGTTGTACAGTGGCGGACATCAACAAGGCTAACTGCATGTTCTGTAGTAACCTATTTTTGCAGAATTTGTTGTCATAGATCTAGTAACAAATATTATATCTGTAGAATCTGGCTGTTAGATGAGTCTACAATTATGAATGCTAATCCCTGTCATAAAATATTCATCATTTGTTAATGGGAACACTTGCAATATTGTTTGCAAGGTTTTTTTGACCTTTATTTATTTTAACCCCCATTTCCTATGGAAATGCACTGTTTGCCAAAACATTGGAATAAAACAATCCCTGGGGTTCCTCATACTGGGGTGGGCTGCCCTCCCCCAGACCCCTGTGTATGATATTAACCATCCTGGCTGCCACTAAACCAACAATGTCAACCCACTTACCTTAAGCCCCTGTCACACAAACGCAAATCAAGGGCCGACTGCAACTTAACTCAAGATTGTAATGCATTTTTCATCGATCGTCCTTTGATTCGCCGACAAAGCCCTCTTTAGGGCCCTCGTGAGCTGCTGGGACAGTTCGTTGTGCCTCATGATTTTTTAACACGTGTTAAATCGTGGCTGCCTCATGACTTGCCAAAAGTCATGTCACAGTTGCGTCGCAGTCGGGAGTGTTGTAGGTTGGTTGTGAAGCAGTCTTAGCTCAATCGGATGCATCGTGATGCGGTCATAGTGTGCTGTGATGCAGTCGCAAAAAAAAAAAAAAAAAAAAAAAAGTTACGACTGCGTGACGAGTCGCTGACCACGACCAGACCTTGCAAAGACCCCAAGACAACCATGCCACATATTTTGACAGTCCATTCAGCAAATCAGACTCATGGCTCACGACCACGTGACAACTGCATCAAGACCACATGATGACTGGGCTGTGCCTGAGTCAAGACCGTGTGAAGAGCACGCCAAGAGTCTTAGCAGGAAACCTGACATGGGCGGCAAGGTGGCAGCACCAGTCACACACGGCAACTGCGAGTCCTCGAGCGTGCGGTGTATAAGCCATGACAGGGCCATGCCTGCCATAAGTTCATGCTTTGCTGCCTGCCTCCATGCGTCACCCCAGCCATCACGCCTTCGGGGGGGGTCATGGTGCATTCCCAAATGCATCACGCAGTTGTGATGGAGGTACGAGTCTTCAAATTTGAAGACTTGTACCTGCATCACCTCGTGGTCACCTCGTGATCTTGTTGCTTTTTTGAGGACGTCACGACCGGTCGTGAGGCAGTTGTGACGCAGTCGTTAAGCATTCATAAGCAGAGCAGACTCAGGGCCAGTTGGGTGGTGTGGGAGCCAACTATGACACGACCTTGAGTCACGCTGCAGTAGGCCCTTGAGTTGCGTATGTGTGACGGGCTTTAGGGAGACTGTGCTGGTTTGAATGTCTAGTGAGTGAGGAGTATTAATCTCTGGTCTGACATGACATCCCTGTATACAGTGAACCCTCAGTTCTCCGTGGTATAGTAGCCAATGGAGTGTCATATAGCTACCTACTGAAGGATAGTGAAGCAGTGCCCTCCCAAAAGGAGTCTAACCTCATATAGAACCCTACACCTCTCACAGTACTATCACCGACTTCTACATGTCTCACCGTCCATACTTGATTCCCATCCCCTGTCCTTACAACATTCCCAGACCATCTCCGTCTACCCCTCCTCATCCTAACACCAATACATTCAAGTCTCATGTCTCCTCTCATCTCTTCAATCACAATCCTTACCTCAGGCCTCTCACCCAGGGACACAGTATGCATCCATCTGATCATTATCATTTCTGTATGTTTAAGCCTACGAATATCCTCTTCCTCTACTGCCCAGGTATCACTATCATACAACATTACAGTCCTAACACATGCCACATACAACGATCCCTTTGCATGGAGGGAGAGTCCTCTCTTTGTCAGGAAAGGCAACAGCTCCCAGAACTTCACTCAGCTGCTTACCCTTGCCACAGAGCTTCAGCCTAACCTCCAGTGCATAACATGTCCCTCAAGTAACAAAACTCTTCCACACACTCTATAGACTCACCAGCAAGATCAATCCTTTCATGCCTTACAGTCTCTACATGCTCTGTCCGACCCATTGCACACAAGAAATTTGTCATATTTGCAGCCTACCTCTAATACCACTACATCTTTTATACACCCACTTACTACAAGCACAGCACAAGGTGGAATTACTTCCCGCACCTTTGTCGCAAACTGTACATGACCACTCTCCCCTTGCTTTGACGTTACTACCACCAGCCCTAGATATCATCACTTTTGTTTTATCCACATTACTCTCAGACTCTTGCACTGAACTCCATCACTCAAATTTGCACACTCATCTGGGTGCGAGGACCCTGTTATGTTGCCAGAACCACTCTAACCAGCCATCACTGGGTAATTTATCCTTCATTTGGGAGTTTACCTGGTTTCAATTGGGTTTTTGTTTTGGTTAATTTGAATAATTTTTCTCATTTGGGTTTATTTAGGTATTTGGATTCATTTGGGTAAATTCTCATTCATTTGTGTATTTTGGTTTCATTTGGGTAGTTTATAAATTTTGGTATACTTGGGTATTTATTTAGGTTCGTTTGGGTCATTGTATAGAAATGCAAGTGCCTTATTGTATAGTACAGTATTATGGTTAACATTGATTTTTTTTATATGGTGTTATTGAAGGATGCTTGTCTGTTTAGTATTAATCTTTTTCACCTTAAAACAAGTGTGAACTGTAATTATTCTAGAGGGGTGAAGAGTTTTTTTTTTTTTTCTCCCCAGACCTAGCCAAACCGAGAAAGACCCATTTTTCATTTTTACTTTGCAGTGTAATGTATGTATATGTCTGATTATTAAAACTCTGGGTATAGTGAAGGACCATTGTGGTGTGGATGTGAATGTGATGGAAAGCATTTTGAGAAATACATTGAGGTGGTTTGGCTATGTGGAGAATGAGAGACTAATGAGGAGAGTGTATGTGAGTGAGGTGGTGGGAGGAGGTGGGGAGGCTGAGGATGAGATGGAGGGATGGAGAGGTATATGAGAGAGGGGAGTGTGAGCTGGGGGGAGGGCAGTGAAATGGTAGGGGACAGGGTGACATGGAGGTGATTTGTCTGTGGCCACCCTTCACAGGATTAGGGCATCTGGCAGTAGATAGTATAGGTATATGGTAACCCCAGTGACTCGGTAAATAAATTGGTCATCTGAATGCAGTACAAAAATTTGTCTCATTCATGAAGGAGTTAATGGTGACTATCAACACTCAGGCAACTTATTCACCCTCAGCCAAATAAAATAGTGAAGTGCCAGCTGAAATAGTTTACTGTCACCACCATGAGAATTAAATATGATGGCTATGATAATTTGCAGGAGTAAATAAGTGAGCTAATGTTGATGGGAAATATGTTTCAGGGTTGATGGATTTTGATGGTCTGTGTCTGCCTCTTGGAATATAAGTGGACGGACTGTGGCTATCAAGAGGGCCTTTGTTCAGTGTGTGTACCTGATGACACACAACATATAGAAGCATTGGAGACACCAGGATACCAGAGTTTAGGAGTATTGAAGACCAGAGAAGCACAAGACAAGTTGAACGTCATCTTTTTAATTCAGCAGGCAGGTAATTTTATGCTTGTCTATAATGAATACAAAAATATAAGTGTGTATGTGTAGATTTTTAAGGCCTGTGAATGGAGCCAGGATTATGGAACGAAAATGTTAAGTGAATGAGGGTCTTGGTTGTTTCACAGGTCAGGCTATTAATGATTCTCCCTCTATTATGCTTTCTCTTGCTTTCTGAACCCACAACCACCTAATCTTTGTTTGGGAAGAAAGGTTAAAATAATGATCTTGTGTCTCAGTATTGTTTATGTAATTACTGTATGTTGTTACCTGTGCTTGTCCACTGTATTTACTGTTGGTGCACGTATAAGACAATGTTGCATGGTTGCAGGGTTAGGATATTTTCTCCTTATGTCTGGTGCGCAAGCTTGCCTGTGTCCTGCAACATCGTGGTCAATACCCCAGCACTCATGTCCCTTCCCAGGACCTCAGCTCTTGTTTTTGTTGCTGGGGCTGGGCCATGTGTGTACATTACTTTCCTTACTTTTAAATTTACACATTGAGATGTTTACAGTGCTATAAGTACAGTACTTACTCTCACCTTACACATTCAGGTTTATGCAGTTCATTAGCTGCTTACTCTCACACTTTTAACATGCTGAGACCACCACCCTTCCTGTGCACATCACCTTTACCAAATTGGTGCCCAAGAAATTTGCACAGTTGTTTGTCCATCTCACCATTCTCACTTCATTGTGCTCAGATTCCCAGAAATCTTCCTCTTTCGTTATCCATGTCACTGCGTCACATTTTGCATATACAGTACAAAAAATAAAATATCCTTTTATGTGTAGATTGATGAGAAGGACTGGAAATTGCAACTTTCTCTCCATGCCAGCAATGATGTCTGAGACCATTGCACAAGACCATGTGTGAGCATAGGTTGTATAAGTTAGGATTTTGATTATGGACACAAAATGGACATTGCCTGTGTATTCAGAGCAAGGTACTGGAATGGCCACAGGAATACTGTAATTAGTTATGGATAAGCAGTTTGATTGATTTACTAGTTGCTGGTCTACACTTGGTGGTACTGTGTGCCCAGTGTGTAGCAGCTGCAGAATCCACTCAGGAGCCCAAACTCTCCTCTTCCCTACTTCTTGGTTTGGGATGGACCCTTTTGAGGTGCTGTTACCATAAGCAGGTGCTAGATCTGTACACACTGTACTGTAGTGTACAGAAGCACTTGCTGACCTGTGGTCAGCTGGCCTGCTTGACCAGATAATCAGCAGTTAGGCAGCAACAATAACTGGTACCTGATACTTTACATATATGTTGTCACTTTTACAAATACTAATAATTTCTACAGATTGTGTGGAGCTGGGCAGGTGAACAGGCAAGGGGGAAGTGATGCTGAAATCCTGTGTGTTATGCTAAAGGACCGGACCCACTGCTGATGTCTTCCAATTGATGTCTTGATGGTGGGATGTTCTCCAGGTGATGTGGTTCATGGAAACTGTCTTTGTGTTGTCACTTGTTTGGTGGTGTTGCTACATCTTTGTGTTGTCATTTGTCCTTTAGTGTTTTTATCTGTGTGTGATGTTTGCATCCTGTTTTGACAACTGTTTCTCTAGGTGTGTTTTTGCCTATCAGTTTTGTGATTTAAATGTGTGTCTGCTCTGTTGAAGTACTGCATCTTTTTCCACCCTGATTTTGTTGATATTTTCTTTGTTTCATCAATTGTAACCTTATATCGTACTGGTTATAGTCTGTGAGTTGCTGTTTGTGTGTTTTTATCTTGATTGGCTGCATGGTTCTGTGTGTTTTATATTGTTTTGTCTTTGTTGACAGTGTTCTGTTTGCTGTTTTGTTTGTCACACTTCTTTAGCATCTCATTTTTTCTTAGTTACTTTGATTGCTTGTGGTTGTTTGTGTGCTTTTATTATGTTGTAGTGTGTTCTTTGTAGTTTTGTATTTATTTTATATCAAGGTGTTATTGATAGGTAGCTTAAACAGTCTTCCCAGCCCTTGTTTAGTGTGGGGTGTAGGGATGTAAGTATTTCCAAGGGTGCATTCACACTGAGGCCAAAATTAACGTATTCTGATGCAAATTGTGTGATTGTGTAGGCCAGGATGATGATGATAGTGATGAAGTGTAGGATGATGATAGTGATGAATTGTAGGATGATGATGACATGATAATGATGAAGTGTGTGGCTGTTGCTTAAGTAGTGTTTTTAGCAACCATCAGGAAGTGATTAGCTCATATTGGCACGTGGTGTAACAGAAAATATCAGTGTGGATTTTATTTTGTTTTTCATAAAGCACAAAGTCACATCATTTGACATTTCCTTTGTACATCATCAGCAGTAAGAACAGGTTGTGTAAGACATGGCTCAGTTGTAATAGTGTTGCTCATTCACTTATTATCCTGGCCTACACAGTTGTACAATTTGCATCAGAAAATATGCAATTGCAGCGTCAGTGTGAATGCAGCCAAGGATGCATTAAGTATGAGGCATTTGGGGTGAACTCTGGCATTGAGCATTTTAGGCCAGTATTGTGAGTGTCCTGGGAGGCTTTGTATATATTTATATTACACCTTAATATTGTCTTGTATGTTATAATCCACCAAGTGTACACACAAGAGGGTATTGAGGTGTACTGTACACATGTACTACAAAGCCTGCCAGGCCACTCACAATACTGGCCTAGCAACACAGGGTGACAGTTTCCTCCAGGCCAACTACTCCTCCTCATAGGGGGGGGGGGAGGTGAATTTGGCTGGGGGAAGCTGAGTCAACCCCTTCAATACCATGGTGTATTTTTATATATATTATTCCTGTCATCCTCAGATGTATTTATTTAGCTTAGGTGAGATTTATTCAAGTGAAGAGGTTAGATGTGTTTATCCATCCCTTCACTTGATGGGGTTATCCTGAGGTGAATAAAAATCATTTGGGTTAACAGGAATAAAATAGATAATGGTACCAAAACAGAATACATCATGGCATTGAGGGGGTTCAACACCCTTAAAATAAAATTGTGTGGTGGCAGCAAGAATATCAGAAAAATTGTCATTGCACTGAAGAGACAGGAACCGCTTCAGTACCCTGACAACTTGGGTTATTGTGGCTGCCTCCACACAGTTTTATTAACACACTTTTAGGTCTGAATAAAATTGTTTGGTGGCAGTGAGGATATAAGAAAAATTGTCATCCCACTGAAGAGAGTAATCCACTTCTGTACGATGACCACTTGGGTTATTCTGGTTGCCTCCACACAATTTTATTAATAGTCTTCTTGGTCCTGAATAAAATTGCCTGAAGGAAGCAAGATTAAGAAGTGTCATCCTATTGAAAAGGGTAACCGCTTTGTAGGACGACATTCCTTACTCCTGCTGCTTCCAGACAACTTGATTCAGGTCAGAGTAATCCCAGGGGAGTAAAGAAGTTAAGAGTAATCTGCACTCGGCCTTTCAACATATCGGGTCTCCTCTCAGCTGGATAAAATGGAGCAGCAGTGTGTAGAAAATTAAAGTTCTGTGGTTGGGAGGGTTAATGGGAGTACCGGTGTCCTTTTAACACCTTTCAGCATGAGACATTTCTTATGAGTAAATTAATTCAAAATTAGCCAGAATGAAAGATGAGTGCACGAAAATTTATGTGGATGTAATTAATTCAAAAGTAACCAGAATAAAATAATGTCAGTGCACTAAAAATCATTGATATAATAAAAGTTAAGATATCAGTGCAGTAAAGGAGTTAAATCAGTATGTTCAAGTTTGTATATTAATATTTACTGACACATGCCCAATGCCAGAGTTCACCTTGGATGGAGGGGACTTTTTCTGTGGCTTATACCTTACCGTACCCCATCTGTTCAGTAGGTACAGTGGATGATGATGATGATGATTCTAGGACCATCTCACCTCATCACATAGAAGTAGGATTGGAATGATGATGATGATGATGGATGTCACCTCACTCCTCCTCTTGGGTGGAAACTGTGATTGGGATGGTGGTGATGGTGGTAATAATTCTTTTACACTCTGTTGTACTGTGTCTCTGGATCCCGCCTTACTGCTGTTTTCACATGGGTATTGGGATTTGGATGATGATGATTGATTATTCTCTGCTTCTACCCCTCTGTTTCTGTGCTTTTGCATCCATCTGCATTGACAGAAATTGTTTGTTGGATGATGACAGCTGTTAAGTTATGTTTTTATTCTTATGCTGTTTTTGTGCATCCATCGACACTGACAGAAGGTACGTTTGGGATGATTGTGACTGATAATTCTCAACTTGCATACCTTTCTTTGTTTCTGGATCCTACCTCACCCCCATCTCTCAGGTGGGAATGATGGTGAGTGTGGCAGTTATGATTCCCAATGTCAGAAGTGTGGTATGTTGTGTCACTGAAAATTGTCACATAAATTTGTGGTTTGCATACTGCCGTTGGCCACATTGAGTCAGTATGAAGCAAGTGTGAAAAACAGCATAGTGATAGTGCCATTGTGGAAGAAAGTCATCTATGTTTTTAGTGCCATTGTTTGAAAAAGAAGAAAAAAAGAAACAGTCAGTGTAGGGCAGATAATATGTTGTTAAAGAAAGTGTGATAAACCTATGTGGTGTTGATAGTGCCAGTGTCAGAAAAACTGTTCTCAATATTGTGATCAAAGCTTTCATAATGAACCTGTACCAGTATGAAACAAGTGTGATATAGTGTTGAAAGTGCCAGTGTGAGGAAAACTGGCCTCATTATAGTACGGGTATTAAGTTGTTGAAGTATCGTGATGCTCTGTGTAATATTGATAGTGTCACAGAAAAGCTACCTCCTTTATAGAGTAAGTTGGCCTTGTTCTCTAATTAGCACTCCATTGCATCTTCTTCACTAGGGCATCAGAGAGAATAAGTGAAGGATAGAAAATTGTACTTAGTTTCTCTTCTTTGGAATATTAGCCACCATGAGGAAATGAGCAATTGAAGGAATGATGTACGGTATTATGGAAGAGAAACATATCAAGCCTCTCTGAGTTTAGGAATATTAGCTGACAGATACAATTGGGAAATGGAAGAACTGAAAATAGTAGGGAAGACTATCAGGCCTCATTCAGTGTAGGAATATTAGCCAGCAGAGTGAAATGAGAAACAGAAGTGAAATATTTGGGAAGAACTTGTCAGGCATCTCTCAGTGTAGGTGTTGTAGCCAGCAGAGGGAAATGAGAAATATTATGAAACTTCACTAGGAGATGACAGTTGGGTGCAGAAAGTGAAAAGTGTGAACATTGAGGATAGGGTTGTGAGAAACAGGGAAAAAAAATATGACCTGGGGTGAGGTCATTCAGTGTGACCTCAGGGATAAGGGACTTAATACCATAGGGAGGCTGCCAGAGATTGAGCAGCATGGAGAGCTGCCATTAGGTGACCAAGGCCAACACATGGAAGCATGTTGGAGCCTGCATAAATGAAATGAACTCTGAGTTTAGGAATATTAGCCAGCAGATGGAGGTGAGAAGTAGAAGTGATAGGGACACATATCTGGCCCCTCAGTTACGTATTCACTTTGTCAGTCACAGCTTAATGACTCCCACATACTTTTGCACTGTCCTTTTCTTGATAATGTTCACCACACACTCCCACACCTGGCTCAACTCTGAAAGCCCCATACAGTCAGTGACGTTGTGTGAATATCCCCCTTTTTCTATTACTGTACTTGCCTTATGCGCTTTCTCCATCACATTAATGTCCTTTCCAGTTTAACATTCTTGCACTTGTATCTCCGTTTGTCATAGAGTTAGTGTTATTACCACTTTCTTCTTTGCCATTATGTTTTCTACCGTAGTGCCACATGGATTTTCTTGCCTGGTGCTACATTATTCATTCAGTCAGTCAGTTGGTTTAAGAATATTAACCAGCAGAAAGACATGAGAAATAGGAGTGAAATATTACAGTAAAGAAACATGTCAATTCTCTCAGTTTAGGATTATTAGGCAGCAGAGGGAAATGAGAAGTAGAAGTGAAATATCACAGCAAGAAGCACATAAAACCTTTCACAGTTTAGGAATATTAGCCAGCAGAGGTAAATGAGAAATAGAAGTGAAATACTGCACTGTATATAAATGTTCGGAATTGCATGTGTGTGTGTGTGTGTGTGGAAATATAATGCTCTGTCCACACACGTGCCAGGTTGTAGAACTGTAATTTTGTGACTCAGTATTTCTTATTGCCTCCTCCTCAGTGATTTATTTTACCTGTTGCCCATTAATATCCCATTGTCTGTCACTGTTACAAAAAAGTGTTGATGATAAAACAATATAGATAACATACAAAAGATATAGGTAAAGTAGCTCTAAAGACTTGTTACAAAGATCCTCTCTCTCTCTCTCTCTCTCTCTCCCCCCCCCCCCCATTATTATTACACCTAGGGATTTTATTTCTGCTAACTGGATTTTAAGCTTAGATATAATACCAGAAAGATTCATAAAATACCATGTTCTTTATTTTGACTAACTGGAATATTTTGATAAACAGAGTCTTAGGAGTAATACCAGAACAATGCCTAAAATACCAGTTAAATATCATAGTTTATTTTGGCCAACTCTGGAATATTTTGTTAAACTGAGAGATACAGGAGTAATACCAGAAAGATGCTCATAATATCACTCAAAATACCATATCGTTTATTCTGGCCAACACTGGAATATTTTGTTAAGCTGAGAGAAATACCACCAGTCAGAGGCATTTAATACCTTCTCAGGTAGCCATTTATCTGTCTAGTTATGGTATTAATTTTTTAAAGGGCAACACCAGATTATTTTATTGAGTTGAGAGAGTTTGCATTTTCACACGACCTCCTTCGTAAATCCCCAGACTGTCTCAGGTTTCGTCATAGATGTAGGTAACCGTAATTATTTTCTTTTTATGCAGGGAAGAAGGAACCAAAGGCCAGGAGCCCGCAAATCATTCCTTCCAAGAAAAAAAACGAGCAATACAAAAGAGAGCCAAATGCAGACTTAATACTGTACTTCTAACCTGCCATTGTTTTTATAATCGGATAGAACTGGGCCGCCCTCACAACTTTGAATACCCTTTCCTAATTATGGGTTTCATTAAATTCATTGAGGTTTAGAAGAATAAGTTATCAGGGGGTCTCTACATAAGCAACCCTCTAATCTGACCACACTCGGCCATCATCTGAGTTGAAATTGGGGTTTTTGTGAGGCTGAGAGAAGCGCACTATAAAATGCCATATATCAGGATGTTTATTTCAGAACTTTAACATTATCCCTGGTGTTGGAGGAGCAGTGATTTTAGTGTTTGTTATGCCACTGTCCACCTGTCCTTGTTTTAAATATAGTGTTAGTAAATGTAGGGAAGGGGTGAAGAAATGTATGTATGAGGATGGTGTGTTATAGTGTAAGTGAAGGGAAGGGGTGGAGAAGTGTATGCATGAGGGTGATGTGTTATAGTGTTAGTAAATATAGGGAAGGGGTGGAGAAGTGTATGCGTGAGGGTGATGTGTTATAGTGTTAGTAAGTGTAGGGAAAGGGTGGAGAAGTGTATGCGTGAGGGTGATGTGTTATAGTGTTAGTAAGTGTAGGGAAGGGGTGGAGAAGTGTATGCATGAGGGTGGTGTGTTATAGTGTTAGTAAGTGTAGGGAAAGGGTGGAGAAGTGTATGCATGAGGGTGATGTGTTATAGTGTTAGTAAGTGTAGGGAAGGGGTGGAGAAGTGTATGCATGAGGGTGGTGTGTTATAGTGTTAGTAAATGTAGGGAAGGGGTGGAGAACGGTATGCATGAAGGTGGTGTGTTATAGTGTTGGTAAGTGTAGGGAAGGGGTGGAGAAGTGTATGCATGAGGATGATGTGAGGATAGATAGGTCTGATAGTGGAGGACAGGGTGACATGGAGGTGATTGGCTGTCATTACCCCCTCCTGGATTAAGGTGTCTGGCTGCAGATAGAAAAATAGATGAGGTCCTTGTTATATGGTGCTCTTTTTTTTTTTTTTTTTTTTTTTTTAAGTACACTGATGAGAGAAAAATGTTGTTTAAAATTCCTGTGCTACCTCTTAACCCCTTCACTCCTGACATCTTCTTGTGTTTCATGCTTACCTTCTTCAGATGATGTTATTTAACTTAGGACAGACCTCTTGTTCTCTTATAAGGATGAACAGAGGAAGGAAAGACAAACAAAATCCATACACCAGATTACAGGTGTCCTCTGTTAATAAAAAATATTTAACAGTTGGACTTGAGTGAAGACAATAGGTACATCTAAATCAAACATAAAACCATAACATAACCTGCACTACACTGACCTAACCTCTACTAACCTGCACTATACTAACCTAACTTAGGGTTGAATAAGATCATCAGAAGACAGGAATAAAAATATAAATTATGTACACCCAGGAGCTGAAGGGTTTAAGCTGATGTACCAGTTTATCTCAGTTTACAGTATGAGTTTTGTGGGAAAGTTGTGATTTTTGGAACATCCCTGCCATATATAAGGACTTCCTATTGTGTCTGAGCAGATCTATCAACCACAGGCAGGCAACTGTCCCTTCAAGAATATTGTGTGCAGTGAACCAGTGTTGCCTTTGGGTAGAAAACACCTTGCCACAGTGTGGAGGTTGGGTTCCTTGGTGGGTGCCACATTTTCCATCTCCATCCAGTTAACAGGGGCATCATAATAGGCTCCACATTACCCTGTCATATGGTTATATGGTTACCACCGAATGGTATAAATGTTTCTTGGGTTACAGAAAGCTATCAGGCTTGTCACCTAGTTTACAGCCACTTGAAGTAATAAAAAGTGACAGGAAGTATGGGGAAAATAGGAAGAGGAGGGCAGACATGGTTTTTACAAATGAAATAGGTGAAGGAAGAAGTAGGTAGCACTATATAAATGAGGGATGATGGTCTCCACCACCCATGACAGTTCAGAGTTTCTGTAGAGATTTTCCAATTTATATTCTGATTGTAAAGGAAAGTGATAATTTTAATGTACTCAGGTCTTAAATAAATTCAAAAATAGTTGCTGCAGACGCTGTATAACTAACTTAGCAAAATTGTCTGGTGTTGGCTGAAATAGAATGCTAGTGACAGTATAAATCATGTTCTTTTGATTCCAAGATTAATTCAAGTCTTGAGTACAGTATAAGAGTTGTTCCTACTGTGAAAGAGTTAATGCATTATGTACTTATTGAAGAGTTAGTGTTTTGTTAGGATCCAGGCTGCTATGACTCACTTGGCTGAATTAAGTGGTGTATTAAGTAGAGTTGTTAGGATTTGAGTGTTTCTCTCTCTCTCTCTCTCTCTCTCTCTCTCTCAGCCCCCCCCTCCAGTCCTCTCCTTTCCTCTCCTCTCCTCTTTTTCTGCACACTACACCTCAGTCGTGTATGTTATTTACTCAGAGTGCCCATGGCCTGGCGTAGTGGAAGTAGTGTCATGTAGGCCACCCTTTATGTTACAAAGAGAGAGGATCAACAGTGCCTTCAAAAACACGTATATTACAGGATTTAGTGTATGCTGGAGTTAGTGTGGTGATAAAGGATGTTAATTATGCAACTGTGTGTCTGGATGTGATTCATGTGTTGGTAATGATCACAAGGCATATCCACCTCTGTACAAGGAGGGGTGGGCTACAATACCAGCTCAAGGGGCATATCCAGCACTAGCACTGTACAAAGGGGGTGAGGGTCACAGTGCCACCTCAGATGTTGATCTTAGTGTATTATGAGCTTATATTGAAGAGTTAGTATGGTGTTTAAGAGTGTTTATTGTGTGGATGTTGCCATGGATGTGATGCCTGTGTTGGCAGTGATCACAAGGGGCATATCCAGTGCTGTATAAGGGGGGTTCAACTTGAGAAATACAGTATCTTGGGGAGAGGTAGATAAAATAAAAGAATTGAATTAGATACTGAATTGTGGCACCAGGCAACAAAACTAATACTGGAGAAATTTATAACTATGATTTTTGTGGCACCCTTGCAAAAAACTCATTCACATAGAAAATTTACCGTACAGAATGTCTTGGTCACCCTCTGTTTTTGCAGTTTTTTAAAAGTATGGAATAAGGTAGGACCAGAAAGTAAGGAAAGAGAAAGTGCAGCAGAGCGAGAACTATCAGCAGCATACCCAGTGAAGTTAGCCGTACACACATTCCCCATTCTAGCTTTTCGTTCTTTGGTAATTTATCAGAAATGTGGCCCCTTATTTCGTTACAACCTCTGAAGCGTATTTGCAAGCTCCCCCCAATTTACATCACAAATTTATGGGCAGTGTTATAATATGAAGCTTCCTTGATATATGTTTTGTGCATTGAGGTGGGTGAAGGTGGTTGAAAAGATGTATATACTTTGAAACACACCCCTGATGTGCATATAACGAGAACCATTTATCATATGTTGGGGTGGTTTGGTCATGTGGAGAGTATGGAGAGTGAGAGACTAATGAGGAGAGTGTATGTGAGGTGGAGGAGGGGAGAGGGAGGGGGAGGCAGAGGATGGGATGGAGTGGAGAGATATGAGAGTGGGGTGTGAGCTGGTAGCAGTGCAGTGAAATGGTGGGGGACTGGGCAACATGGAGGTGATTTGTTTGTGGCCACCTCTTACAGGAATAAGGCATCTGCCAATAGATAGATAAATTGATGTTATGTCTGTTGATTAGAAGGAACATGCTCTTTGTGATGGTAGTGGTTTATGTTTGTCAGTGACCCAACCACCTTTTCCATGACCACTGTATTCGTTTCGTGTTTACAAAGGCTTCAGGATGCTTGCATATGTCAGACCTTGGTCACCTAATGGCAGTTCTCTACATGGCTCGATCTCTGCAGCCTATTCAATCTCATATCTCTGAGGCCACACTGTATGACCTCATCCCAAGTATTTTTTTGCTTGCCTTTTGCAACTCTGCTCTCAACATGCATACTGTGTACTGTACTGGGTTTAATTGAATGTCCTTTTTAATGACAGTGGTTTGTGTTGGTATCAGTGACCCAATTTGCTGTACCGAAAGTCCTGAATGTTCAGTTAGTCATGGGGGTCTTACAGTGTTATGCATTATGATTTGGTTGAGTAGCTGTTTTTGTATTTTTAGCTTTCCTTTACTAGTTATTTTGATATTGTTAGCTTTGTCACTATTGCATCCAGTCAGCTATGCCACAAACAAAGCACTGTACATTCTCGATAGTGATAGGATGCCCACAGTGTTACCTGTATGTTATGTTGAGTATTTGTTTTCATATTACCTTCATCAGTTAGCTGCTACATACCACAGATGCAGTACAGTACACTTTCTTAACCGTAGGGCGCACTCAACACTCTATATTATTGTAATAATTTTGAGTAACTGAACATAGAGCTAAATTTTTGGAGCATAGGATTGTAGTGCTTATCAGGTGTTCAGTTTCAGTTGTTCAAATACGGTACCTGTTCAATCCAGTATTTACCTGTATTCTTATTTATTCAGTTTCATGTGTATTTCTAGTTTGTTAATTGTGTTTTTGTTCATGTTCCTTTGTTCAGATATGGCACCTGTTCTCTCCAGTCTGATTATGTAACCCTCATCATTGCTTACCTTTATTTTTATTTATTCAGTTTTATTTGTGTATTTCTAGTCTGTTATTTGTGTTGATTATTATTTGGTGTTACAGTACAGGCATCTCTCACTTAGGATTTCAGCTGGCAGGCAGTGCATATTTTAAGTGAAGTAGGTTTAATTCTGTTGCAGTGATAAATCTTCCTTATTGCCTTGAAGCCCTGTGATGACCTATTTATTTTACTCTTGCTGCCATCAGACTATCTTACTCTATATATCTGTTCAGGAGGAGGAATATGCCCTTTAGGAGGAATGTTCCCTTTGTGATGATAGTGGTTTGTGTTTGTGCTAGTGACTGTCAGTTTTACCATGAGTACTGTATTCATTTTATTGAGGCTTCAGCATGCATACATTAACCTTGGTCACCTAATAGCAGCTCTCCACACTGCTCAGTCTCTAGCAGCTTACTCATTCGGTCCAGTTGTTACTCGTATAATAGGAGAAGTGTGCCTTGAACTGAATAAAACCATCAGGAAGTGGCAGGAACAAAATGAAGGACATCCCAGGGCATTGTGAGTTAAGCGGGATTAAGTTGTAGAATATTCTAAGGGTGAAATGCTGAAGATGTGCCAGTGAAGGGATTTTTTAGTACTGTTTTTAACCTCTTCACTGTGAGAGAGCTGTTGCCAAAGGTGAATAAGTCTTCTGGTGATACAGTTTAATAATAAAAAATAATAATAATCACCTTTTGAAAATTACTATGTTCAGTGAAAATTTTTAGTGATATGAGGAACTTCAGATGAATATCGAGGTTAAATCATCAAGAGGAAAGCAAGGGTAATATAAGTGAGAAATGCCTGTACAGTTGCTACTTGACTTGCAAATGCCATTGGGACTGAGAGTTTGTAATTTGAGAAGCCAGAGGTGAAATTCTAGGGGTGCAGGGGCAAATTTGAGTGTTTTAAAAGGCTGTGATTTGGTGTTTATCAGCGTGAGAGTAAATTTCTGTCAATATATGGGGCCTGTTTTTAAATATCGAACAGTGTTGATTGTTTGGCCGTGTGGAGAGGATGGAGAGAGAGACTGACGAGGAGAGAGTATGTGAGAGAGGGAGGGGGAGGCCAAGGATGAGATGGAGGGATGGAGTGGAGAGGTATATGAGAGAGGGGGATGTGAGCTGAGAGCAGGGCAGTGATATGGCATGGGACAGGGCAATGTGGAGGCGATTTGTTTGTGGCCATCCCATATGAGATTAAGGCGTCTGGCAATAGATAGATAGGTAGATTGATTAATTGTACAGGGTGTCCACAGAGTACCTTTACATGTTTTAGAAATTCATAAAAATATACAAGACAATGTAACGGTTTTAAGTTTAAGGAAAAGTGGAAATGTTGTAAATTAGTCCAGTTTATAGCTTTGTTAAAGTTGTAAATGTGGTTAGTGTAAAATGTTGAATTTAACACTGGAAAGGCTGTGAATTGGCTGTGTAACAGTTATGCATTTTAAGTGTAAAGGTTGTAAATTTAAGTGTTTGATTATAAAAGTTGTATATTTAAGTGTATGGTTGTAACAGTTTTAAATTTAAGTGTATGGCTGTAAAAGTTGTAAATTTAAGTGTATGGTTGTAACAGTTGTAAATTTAAATGTATGGTTGTAAAAGTTGTAAATTTAAGTGTAGAATGGTGTAAAATGTAGGAAGTTGGTCAGTCCCACATTTCCTCCCATCAAGGTGTAGGGTCCTAGGGCTAGGCTTCCACATTCCAGTATGTTTAACCGTATATAACCAGCATATATCCTTCTGTGATAGAATAACCTCCAGTCACCTCGTACGAATCTGCTGTGTATTTAAGGTTTTATGACCAGCTTACTGTATCCCTTGATGATGCGGTATATTTATGGGTATGATGAGCAGCGTACAGTATATCCCTAAGTATATTTTAGGGTATGATGGGCAGCATACAGTATATCTCGTGGTGGCAGTACTATACATGATTGAAAAACATCCAGTCACTCCTTACGTATCTACAGTTCAGTATATTTAAGGGTAGTGCAGCATATTTAAGGGTATCTGTGCAAGTCCGTCTCTTTAGCTGGGGGCATTCTAACCACTACACCGCCAGACATTATTTTCTACTCGTTAGAAATAGTTTTAAAATATGTGTAATGATTTTTTAAAAACTAAACTGACCCATATTTTAACCTCTTATGTACCATGTCATTTTCGACAGTTCTCTCTCTCTCTCTCTCTCCTCTCCAAAGAAACACAATAATAACACTTCAGGTTAGGGAGAGAGACCAATTTTTTTTTATAAGTCCATTGCTCCAGTTGGGGCATTGAAACCACTACACCACCAGGCATCATTTTTAAACTCATTTGAAATTGTATAAAGTTGGGTTTAATAATTTGATTTTTCCTGTTTTTCAAAATTAACCGTCTCATATTTTAACTCCTGTGCCATGTCATATTATTATTATTATTATTATTATTATTACCACCACCACCACCTTATTACTGTTTTATTTTTACTTTATTCTTGCTACCTTAATACTATTTTATTATTGAAAGAAACTGACTTTTTATATTATCATTATTTTTATTATTATTTTATTAATCAGATTGCAAAGAAAAGTGTTAATGATGATGACATAGATGGAAGGAGAGAGAAATTTGGAGGAGATAGTGAATGAGATTGATGGAGTTTGTGTAATAGGAAAATTTTAAGTGGATGGGAGTAAGATCAAGAGGAATGGTGTTTGGGAGGGAAGGATTGTGGCAGTAGGTGTGTGTGTGTGTGTTTGTGAATGGCTTTTGTAGTACATTGGTTGTTGTTCATTGCATGTTCAGTTGCAAACCCAGTGGAGACTGACGTTGCACATTTGCCGCAGTCCACCATTCTCCTTTTTTGAGGTCGGGAGGGAGTTTAGGGGTGTATGTATAGCCAGGCAGGGTAGCAGCCCAGTTATATCAGTGCCACCACATGAAGGCTCCCATCTCCATTGCCACTAAAGGCGTTAATTCATATTGTGATGCATTTTATAATAAGTATTTATAGGAAGCTTATTTAACTCAGGCTTAGGTATTATTGTATATATATTTTAGAGGAAGCTTGTCATATTCAGGTATAGATTTTTTTTTTCATTATCAGTATCTTCTGTACCATCTTGAGCAGTGCTGGCATCATCATCCCTATCATCATCGTCATCATCTCATGCAGGGCTCACACAACCTTCATGCCAACTCTCCTTCTTAGCATCATCATCATCATCATTCTTGCAGGGGTCACTCAACCTCCATGCCAACTCTCCTTCTCCTCCTCCTCATCATCATCATCATCATCATCATCATCATCATCATCATCATCATTCATACAGGACTATTTTAATCTCTATGCCTGCTTTCCCATCCCTCAAAACACAACCAGGCTCTCCAGTTATTCTTCCTTGATATCTGCTTCACCTGCCCCTCCATTTTACTATATTTACACACTACAGTTCCCAGATAGTTAAAATTATCGGCTTTGTCAACTATTTCTCCTCCCTTCTCGATCATGGAATTAATTTTCTTCTCTCTACTGCTGTTTAAAACTGGCATATCCTTTCCTTCACATACCATTATCTTTTATTCACATTCACATTCAGTTTTCACCTTCTGCAGACTCTTTATCAAACTCATTCACTGCTTTTTGCACATCACTTTAACTTTCTGCCATCAAAACACTATAATCAGCATCTCTTCTTCACATACTGGTACCTAATCATTCCTCTTTACGTACTTAATCATTCTACTTCTCATCAGTCACTGTCTTGTTCACTTCCAAAGTCTGTTGCACCTCATTCCACCATGCTGTTCCTTTCACCACCTTAACACCACACACCTCTTTCACCACCGTACCTCTTCTCACACACCCCTTTCACTGCCTTACCTCCCTAACACCACACACCCCTTTCACTGCCTTACCTCTCCTAACACCACACACCCCTTTCACTGCCTTACCTCTCCTAACACCCTGCACCCCTTTCACCACCTTACCTCTCCTAACACCACACATCCCTTTCACTGCCTTACCTCACCTAACACCGCACACCCCAGCACAATTTTTTTCTTTACTCTTTCACCACCCTGCTTACATTCATTCTCTCCCTATCACCACAACTTGACACTCAAGTTCATTGTTAGAGAGACTTCCTTACTGCTCAAGCTGGCAGAGATCAAACAGCATGGGGAGCCGCCATTAGGTGACCAAGGTCAACGCATGCAAGTATGTTGGAGCCTTTATAAACGATACGAATGATATGATACATCATTTTATTTGTTCTTCTGTCTACTATAGGCACTCCAACATTTCTCAATATTCCCATTTCCACTGTTCTTAGTCATAGCTTTTCATTCTCTTGTCACACCAGTCTCTCACCCATACATTATTCTGTCTATCTGCTCATATCGTTCAGTCTGTTTTTGCCCCATCAGGAACAGGGCATGGGACTAGTCTACATAGTTCCAACAATTAAGGAAAGATACCATCCTCCCCCATCCCTGAGTGGTAATATGTGAGCAGTAAACCCCAACTGCCCCTCAGATGGAAACCTTTCAGGCCCCATCTGCTTGAACCTCCTTGACCCACTACACCACCAGGCACCATAAGGTTATTTGGTTACCACTCGGTACATTAAATGGTTACCTGAGACTACATTGACTGGGCAGATCATAGCTACCCCTACCTACCATGTGAATTTTGGCAGTAAAACACCTTCATGCAATATATTTTCAACTTGCACACTCGGATATCTGTTTAGTATCAAATTATTCATTGCACCAGTCACTTTCATCATAGTGCCACATACCCTCTCTAGGCTTGTTGCTAGCTTTTCTCGTTATTGATTCATTCACCAGTCACTTTTCCTTCACTGTGCCACTGTATTATCCACTTCTCTTTCATATTTACATCCCTTCAGTTTCTTGATGATGTTACTTCCTCACCCGCACATCACACTGAGAGTCACCAATCCTGAAACAACTGTCACTGTATTCATATATACTTTAATTTCAAAACACAGCACACACACACAGCCACAAAACCACATCAGTTTGGAGTGCTGTTCAGTATCAAGCACCACAGTGACATATACATACATTAGACTCAAAATACTCCACCCTTCAGTTCTTCACCATTCCCAACCCTCTGCCATTCCCAACCCTCCACCATTCCCAACCCTCCGCCATTCCCAACCCTCCGCCATTCCCAACCCTCCGCCATTCCCAACCCTCCGCCATTCCCAACCCTCCGCCATTCCCAACCCTCCGCCATTCCCAACCCTCCGCCATTCCCAACCCTCCGCCATTCCCAACCCTCCGCCATTCCCAACCCTCCGCCATTCCCAACCCTCCGCCAGTCCCAACCCTCTGCCATTCCCAACCCTCTGCCATTCCCAACCCTCTGCCATTCCCAACCCTCTGCCATTCCTAACCCTCCACCATTCCCAACCCTCCACAACTCAGGGTTTAAACTCTACCCCTTGTTTATTTTTCCGTACAATATATACTTAATCCACATATGTTTAATTTCTTTTATAACTCCATGCATACAGTACACCCATTTATGCTAGTTTCACCATACATTTTTATTCTCATTCACTTTACACTTTTTTTTTTTTATAAGTAACCCCATGCATGTATACAGTAGACCCTCAGCTTATGCAGATTCCGCTAACATTTTTTTTTTTTTTCTTCTTCCATTCATGAGTATAAGTTCTCTATATGCTTTTACAGTTTTTCCGTTTCCTCGTCTGACCCGAATGTTACCCGTTGACCACATTTTCATATTGATATCGATGAGAAACTATGGCCGTCCATCATATACGCAGTGCTGTTACCACAAATGCAGATTGAATATGGCAGAAATCTATGGCATTTTCACCGCACAAAGCCACTCGACCACAAACGCAAATCGGTATTGACGAAAAACTGTAACTTCGACTCACCCGGTGCTTTAACTGTAAACACGGCTTTGTCGAAATCTCTGGCCAGAGTGGTAGTGATGGTAGATGTAGTAGAGGTAGTGATGGTAGTAGGGGTAGTGGTGGTAGTAGGGGTAGTGATAGTAGTCGTAGTAGTGGCCACTACAGGAGTTGTTGGTGTGGGGAACTTGGCTAACTCATATGCTGCATAAGTTGAGGGTCTGTAATACTGTACATATATTAAACAACCATGGGGACAGAACACACCCTTGTAACACTGCAACATTGCTTCTGCCATCCACACAACACATCCACTTACTCTTTCACTACAATTATACAAATTATTGACAACATTTACCAATTCTCATACATGCTGTACTACCATCATGAACATTCCTTACAACATTTGCCAGCTTTCCATCCACATCATACCTTCCATCCCCCCCCCCCCCCCATTTTATGCTTCCCCACCTTAAAAATTCTTTACAATGTTCTATAGTTTTCCATTCTCACCATACAAATGTTAAATCTTCCAGTATTCATTATGTTTTGTTTCGTTTTTAAAAGGCACCAAAATACTTGAATGCATCAACCCTGGTCACCTAATGGCAGATCTCCTCAGTCCTTGACATCAGTGCCTATTTTACACTAACTTAGCCCCAATTTTTTCCAGTTTGTAGCTTTTCATATTGCTTAGTGACAGAAAGACAGTACTACAACTCAGCATCCTTTTCATTACACCTCCTCATGGCTAGCACAGTTTTATTGTTAACCTCTTATTATAACTCAGCATTTAAGATGGGGGGGATGAAAAATTTAGGCCCAGCTAAGGTAAAAGCAGTATAGCATCCCCCTGTATTCAGTCCCCTATCCCTGAAGACGCACTGTATGGCTGGATCCTAAGTCTGTCAGGTCTGCCAATCACAACTCTACCCTCAACATTCACACCTCTCACCCTCTGCACCCAGTTACCATCCTCCCTTCCTCTCCACATGCCAAAACCATCTCAGTCTCAACATTTACACCTCTCACCCTCTGCACCCAGTTGCCATCCTCCCATCCTCTCCACATGCCAAAACCATCTCAGTCTCAACATTCACACCTCTCCCTCTGAACCCAGTTACCATCCTTCCATCCTCTCCACATGCCCAAACCATCTCAGTCTCAACATTCACACCTCTCACCCTCTGCACCCAGTTACCATCCTTCCATCCTCTCCACATGCCCAAACCATCTTAGCCTCAACATTCACACCTCTCACCCTCTGCACCCAGTTACCATCCTCCCATCCTTTCCACATGCCCAAACCATCTCAGTCAACCCCTTCTCATAATTCTTTACATCACTTACCAGCTTTTCATCCACACAAGACATCTGATACACCATCCCTGTTCCTGCTCTGTTCATCTTAGTTTTTTGAGACCCCTAAATTCTATAAATATATACCTTATAGTTCATCTCACGTGCTTTCTCTGCAGCCTGTCCATTTTCAGAGATTTGGTCCTTACATCCCCTCCCACATCTAAAATCACCCTTTTTACCATCAAGCAGTCTGATATATTCCTTACTTTCTCTGTGATTATATTTTCTTGTGCCGTCTCTCCAACGTGATAAATTTTTGCACTCTGATCATTATTTTTGTACTAAGGCAGTTACTATTTCCATTATTTGTACAGTTCTACTCATCTGGTCTTTCTTGCATATTTCCAACAAGCACTTCATTCCACTCCATCCACTACACTTGGCCATCTCTGCATACACCCCATCAACACTTCTTTGTCATTCCATTCTTCAGCCACTTCACAGCATTCATCAGTTCTGTCATCGTTACATCATCTGGCACCACATTCCGTCTTCGTGCATCACTCAGACTAATTTTTACGATTATCCTCATCTCTTTATCCCAGCCGTTAGCCTTCCAAAATATTTTTTCCATCTGCTTCGTACCTTCCTTCCATATGTTAGTACTCTTCCACTCAGCCTAATTTTTACGATTGTTCTCCTCTCTCTATCCCAGCCGTCAGCCTTCCAAAATATTCTTTCCATCTGCTTCGTACCTTCCTTCCATTTGTTAGTACTCTTCCACTCTCATTCCTCACAATTTCACATTTTTCCCTCCCCAACATTTTTGTACCTCATTCTAAAATAGTTTCTTATATTCAGAGTTCACTGTTTATTATTCTTCCAAGGTCATTGTTTACTGTCCTTTTTTCTCCATATTTACCTCTTATTTTTTATTGTTCCCTTCATCTTTCATTTCATCTCCTTTCTCCATCCAGTTTATTTTTTCCCCCACTGCTCTTTCAACCTTTGCATCCCACCAAGCTGTTCCTTTCTCACTATAGTACTTTTATTTTAACTTGGCCCAGATATTTGTTCAGTTGCAGCTAATTTCATGAAGCTCAGTGGCAGAATAAGTCAGTACTATTGCTTTCCATTCTTTCCATTACACTTCTTCACTGCAAGCATCATATTCTAGTGTTAATCTATTATTGGAACCCTGTATTCAAGATGGAGGGAGAGCAATTTTAGGCCAGGTTAGAGTAAAAATGGTATAGTTGCTACCCTCACCACCACAGCACCAGCATTCCTAACCAAACACTCCCTATACGCTTGAAGTTTTCCATATCCATATACTCCCAGTTTTATAGACCTTGATTCCTCCATTACCATTTGTTGGTGTTCATCTCCCACTGCTTTGTGTCTCAGCATTTCCAATTTGTTTTTCACACACACACTCCTCCTTCCCTGTCTTCACTGTGCTCACCTCTTGTTTCACCTTTCATCCCAGTCATCTCTATCTCTTGCCAGACGCCTCCATCCCATAAGGGGTGGCCACAAACAAATTGCCTCCATGACACTCTCCCCAATGCCATTTCACTGCCCTACTCCCAGCTCACTCACATCCCTCTCTCATATACCTCCCTACTCCATCCCTCTATCTCATCCTTGGCCTCCCCACCCCTCTCCACCTCACTTGCATACAATCCTCATTAGTCTATCGTTCTCCACGTCCCAGTCATGTCATCAGATAAACCTCCGTATCATCCTGTCAGCGTCATTACGTTAACAACACTCCCAAGCCTCTTGTTGTTGTTGTAGTCCCAAGTTTATTTGTGTGGCATTTCAGTGTTCTAGGTGTGAAGTATTAAGTGCCCAACCTCTGTTCCTGACAATAATCTCTCAGTTGCCATCCATCATCACTCTCCACTGTCATTCCATGGTTACCCATTACTTATATAGGACCACAGTTATTTCCCCCTGTCATTGCATAGCTACCCATGACATTATTGGACCATGACCATCACCCTCAACTCACATTATTGTCAACTCCCTTTAAGGTCATTTTGAACACCCAAACTTAGCTTCCCCCCAGCATTCCATAGTGTCCCATTGCATCGTTTATAGAACCAGTGTCATCTCTGCTATTCATGTCTGCCATTACAAACAGTTAGGGGTTAGGGATTATTTAACTCCTAAGCCTGGGTAATATTGTCTTCCTGTAGCTGTTGTTATACTCCCAGTGTGCTGTGGATGTGAACTTTGTGGATTAATGCCTGAAGTTCTCTTGTACAGTGCACCAACCCTCATCCAGGTGATAGAGCTGAGGCATTTATATAACAGGCAGTTGTTGTTTTGTTGTTGAGTGACCCTGGTCTGTCTGGCTGAGCAACCCCATCAACCACAGGCAAACAGTCATCTCTGCAAGGCCATCCTGTGCAATGAATCGATGTTCCCTTCGGCAGACAGCACTTCACCACAGCAAAGTGCAGAGAAGAGTGGAGGTTTTGCTTCCCAGATGGTTGCCGTGTTTGCACGTATTGGCACAGTTAACGGGCACCATAGTAGGCTCCACATTACACCGTCGTTTGGCTATATGGTTACCAGTCAGCACTGTGAATGTTTTCCTGAGTTATGGGAAACTTTAAAGCCATCTGGTTGTATTGGTTACATCATGTACGATATAATTGCACTGGTAACTACGATATAAAGCTGATTTGTTGGTATATGCCAGTTTACAGTACCAGATGTTTGAAAGTATTGATTTTCTAATTTGTAACCAGGATTGAATGTATAGTATTGAACGTTTAGGTCCAATATATTGTGCAACTGGACGTGGAGGGGAAAAGTTTAGACTGTTGTAATCCAGTACATATATAAACGGTCAGGTCCATTATACTTTGTTACTCTTTGGAGGTGTAGGGGCAAAGGTTAAACTGTTGTAATCCAGTACATTTATAAACAGCCAGGTCCATTATATTACCCTAATTGAGGTGTAGGGGCAAAGTAAGTAAGTAACAGTATTCGTGATGGGGAGATAGCAATTTTTGGCCAAGTAAGAGTAAAGAGAGTATAGTATGTTAATACCCCGATGACAGCTTTGCGTGTATGTGATCAGTAGTAGGGAAAAAGATTGGGATGATGAGGAGGAGGAGAGTGAGACTGAGAACTGTGTGAGAGATTAGGGATGTGAGGGAGTGTGATGTGTGGTGGTAAGATTTGTTAATGAGTAGGGATGTGAGTCAGGAAAGATGGTGTGTGGTTGTACATGATTGTGGTAGAGGTGGATGTGACTATTAGGATGGAAGATGATACTAAGAGCTAGGTAGAAGGATTAGGGATGTATGTATGTGAGGGAAAGTGATGTATGTATGTGAGGGAAAGTGATGTATGGTGATAGGAGGGGTTGTTACTTAGTAGGGATATACCTGGGAAAACAAACTCCATTTCTCCATTCACAAAATCTCTCCATAGCTAACCATATGTTCTGTATCCATCTGCTTATACTGTATTTATGAATAGAGGACATCTGTAAATTTTTTCCATCTTTAAAAAATATTAGAAGAAATACAAGTCCCCTTCATCCATAAAGAAAAATAAGAAATCTGTGTAGACTCTTATATCATACACAGTACCTCGTGAACACTGCCCTATAGCTTTGTGTTAATCCTATGTTGGTAAGTGTAAAGCTGAGCAAAGCCTGACAAGAGAAAGGGTGTCATTTAGAAACAGCATCAGTCTGTGAAGAAAGTTAAATCGGGGAAAGCCCCAGGAATTGATGGAGTGTGTGGTGAAATGCTGAAGCATGGGGGAGAGATAGTAGTAGAATGGATGTGGAAGATGTGCAGATTGGCCTGGGAGGAAGGTAGAGTCCCGGAGGATTGGAAGTCAGGTATAATTATTCCCTTGTACAAAGGAAAAGGGGAAAAAGAAGTGTGTGGTAATCATAGGGGCATTTGTCTTCTTAGTATAATAGGAAAAGTGTATGGTAGGATACTTATAGACAGAGTTAGAGAAAGAACAGAGAAATTAGTTGGAGAAGAACAGGGAGGCTTTAGGAAGGGAAGAGGTTGTGTAGATCAGATATTCATTCTTAGATCTTTAGTGGAAAAGTTTCTAGAGAAGGGAAAGAAGTTGTATGCGGCTTTCATGGATTTGGAGAAAGCATATGACAGGGTGGATAGACAAGGATTGTGGAAAGTGTTAAGAATATATGGAGTAGATGGGAAGTTGTTGAATGCTGTGAAGAGTATGTACGATGGTGCGAAGGCTGCAGTGCGTGTGGATGGTGAACTAAGTGAATTTTCTCTTTGAAAGTTGGTTTGAAACAAGGATGTGTCATGTCTCCATGGTTGTTCAATCTGTACATGGATGGGGTAATAAAAGAGGTACAAGGTAGGGTAGTGGATGTTGGAGTGGCCCTGGTGAGAGAGGATAGTGTTTGGAAACTCCCTGTACTGTTGTTTGCAGATGATACTGTGTTGTTGAGTGAAGACGAAGGGGAGCTGCAAGGCTTGGTGGATGAGTTTGAGAGAGTGTGTAAGAAACGGAACCTAAAGGTGAATGTAGGGAAGAGTAAAGTGATGGTCTTTGAGAGAGGTGAAGTTAGTGAATGTACAGCAAGGTTAGATGGTGAGGAATTGGAAAATGTGAGTACGTTTAAGTATTTGGGTAGTGTGATGAGTAAGGATGGAGGTTTGGAGTGTGAAGTGCTTGAAAGGGTACAGCAGGGAAGAAAGGTTGCTGGTTCCTTGAAAGCAGTGATAAGAAACAGGGAAGTGAGCATGGAAGTGAAAAAGTTACTACATGACAGTATTGTGATACCAACTCTAACGTACGGAAGTGAAGCTTGGACATTGTTGGAAGGACACAAGTCAAGAGTGAGAGCAGTGGAAATGAGTTATTTAAGAGGAGCCTGTGGAGTCACGTGGAGAGACAGGCTGACGAATGAGGATATAAAGGAGCGTTGTGGTGTGGATGTGGATGTGGATGTGATAGGAAGCGTTATGAGGAACACACTGAGGTGGTTTGGCCATGTGGAGAGGATGGAGGGCGAAAGACTGATGAAGAGAGTGTATGTGAGTGAGGTGGAGGGGGGAAGAGGGAGGGGGAGGCCGAGGATGAGATGGAGGGATGGGGTGGAGAGGTATATGAGAGAGGGGGGTGTGAGTTGGGAGCAGGGCAGTGAAATGGCGGGGGACAGGGCGACTTGGAGGCGATTTGTTTGTGGCCACCCCAAACGGGATTGAGGCGTCTGGCAATAGATAGATAGATAGATAGATCAGTCTGTTTACAGTAACATTAAAGTGTGGCAGTGGAAAAGATAAAATTTAAGAAGACGTTATTGATCTGTTCACAATAACATCTCTCTCCAAAGCCAAATTCACTGTCTGTAAGCTGTTCTTTTGAATTAGTGGCCTGTGGTCTTTGATATGTGGCACTAGCAGTAAAATCTAGTAAAATAATATAAGGAGACAGGTTATTCAGTTCAATTTTCCAAACCTAGGCCATTTTATCGATTGTAAAGTAGAGGAGAAGACCAAGTATTTCTACACCCAAAACCTAGGCCATTTTATTGATTGTGATGTTTTGAATTATTTCCCTATTGCCTGTGATAACTGGCACTAGCAATCCAAAATTTTGTTCAAATTTCCAAAGCTTGCATTTTATTCTGTAATTTGTCCCATTTTCTGTAATTTATCCATCTTTTGAATGTTTACTAGCCACTAGCAGTCCATAATTCAGTTCGATTTTGTGAAGCCCAAGCCATTTTATTTTCTGTAATATATCTACCTTTTGAATTATTACGAAGTGATCGTTGATACCTGTCTAACAATCCTTTATTCAGCTCAAATCTTCAAACTACGTTTTATTTTCTGTGATATAGCCATCTTTTGAACTAGTGCCATGTGTTCTCCAAATCTCCACCGCTGAACAGAGGCTGGCAGTAGAATATATTGGAGTTTTGTGTTTGTTTTGCCGAACCTGTAAAATAAACGATTTTTTTTTTTCCATAACCTTGAACTTTGAAAATAAATAAATAAATAAACAAGGGGGCATCTCCAAATCCGAATTAATTGGAATAAAATAATGTAGTGGTAGCAAGAATAAAATTGGTGTTGGTGGGTGGAAGGTTTCAATGGATTTTTTATTTATATATTTATTTTTGGCTGTAACCTACTATAAAGGAGGTCTGTTGGGGGGTGGCCTTTGAAAGTGGTGGATGTATGACTTTAAGTGCAATTGATGACCAAGGTTAGACTGGAAGGTAATTTGACTTGTAATAAAGGAAATTGATTCCTACTTCATAGCTACAGCTCATTAACCCTCTCGCACACCGTAAGTTTCCAATAAGTTTCCGTGCCCCCCCACAGAACCAAAAGCCCACTCAGGCTGCCTCCGCTCGCGCAGAAAGGGAAAAAAAATCTATGGCCAAATTTACCCACAGAAATTGCTTATATTGTTATAAATCGTATCCCATCATCTTCGCTGATGTTTATACTATCAGACAAACCAAAAAACAAAACGGATGAATAAATGTACAGAAACGAAGTGAGAATAAACCTTATTCAGGTGAAATTTAGCTTCCAGCAACTTTCCAACATCACTGTAAAAAATTCTTCCAGTGACATGCAGTTGCAAAGGACATGTCTATATTCAGATTTTCACAAGCTTTCAAATGAGCTCAGTTGCAATATGATACATCCATTAGTTTTCAAGTAAATCGAAAAAACTATGAAAATCTTCCAATAAAGTCTGATTTGTATATTATTTCGTATGTTATTAGTGACACTGTAACAAACATATATGTAAATTATATCCAGTTTTGTAGCCCAAACATTAAGGAAGCCCATAATATAATTCACAGTGTTATAACCCTTATTGTTATTGAGGAAATGAATTTTGAAAAGTTATGATGGGTTGCGTGTGGTAACAGCATGTACGCTCCGGCCCGTAGGCTGAGTATGTTCATCTTTCGAAACTTTTCCCAAAATAATTATTTGCACACACGTTACTTTGCTTTACAAAAATATGTATAAATCATCAGCTTGATCATGCTTTCTTCGGATTTTTGTTGTGACCTATACTTTACGAGTAAAATGACTGAGAGAATAGCAATGAAATTCACCACATTTCCCCTATGAGAATATAAAGTAAACACACATATTATACCCTACAATACAATAGTATAAAAACTAGACAAATAAGCTGGTTACTCACGTCCTCTAGCACTCTTGTAGTGTTTCTTGAGAGGAGATGGAGTTGCAGAGAGGACGACAGGTACGATCACAGCCTGTGTGTGTGTATTTGTGATTGTGTGTGTGTGTGTGTGTCTGTCTGTGTGTGTGTCTGTGTGTCCCTCTGTGTGTGTGTCTGTGTGTCCCTCTGTGTGTGTGTCTGTGTGTTTGCGATGTGATTTACTGCTGTATGCTTTCATCAGTATGGTACAGATGAAAGCATAGTCCTGTGCAGAGTGGCACATCACAATCAATCAATCAATCATTTCCTGTGGCACCCTCGGGGATGCATAGGGCCTCGATGAACTCACACCACCACATCCTATCTTGTGCTAACTCCTCAAGATCTCCCCAACACTCATCTCCAGCTTCCCGTCTCATTGTCCTCACCCACGTCTCTTTTGGCCTTCCTCTACCTCTCCTACCAAGTGCCACCCACCCTGGTGTACCTCGTACTATTCCCTGTCTCCTATACACATGTCCTAGCCACTTCCATCGTGAGAATCTAACATATTCATCGATCGGCTGCACTCCCGTTATTTCTCTAATTCTACTATTTGGTATCCTTTCCCACCACTTAACTCCTGATATTCTTCTAAGTGCTTTATTTTCAAACACCAAGAATTTATTTTCCATAGTCACTGTGCTGTACCAAGACTCGTGTCCATAAATTAAGATACTCCTAACCATTACCTTATAAAGTTTGATTTTTGTATGCACAGAAAAATTGTTATTATTCCAAATATTTTTAAGCATTCCCATTGCCTGATTAGCCTTCTTTAACCTTTCCTCGAATTCAAAGTTCAAAGAACCATCCTTGGCTAAATAAGTACCTAAATATTTAAACCTATCAACTTGCTTTACAACCATACCTCCAATTACACATTCCTGCGCATTTTCCATATTCATATTGATTATTTCAGTTTTTCCACAATTAATAACCAAACCCACCTTACGACCTTCACTCACCAAACAGTCCAACACTCTCTGCATCTCTTCTGGCCCATCACAAATCAAAACTATATCATCTGCATAATCTAAATCCAAAAGTTTCCTGTTCTCTCCCCAAAGTATACCTGCACCGGTTTCTGTTCCAACGCGTTTCATAATGTAATCAATGACCAATATAAATAGTAAAGGCGATAGAACACCACCTTGAATTACTCCGGACTTGACTTCAAACGAATCACTCAGACAACCATCAACCATCACTTTACAAAATGTGTCCTCATGCATGTTCGTAATGACCCTCACAAACTCCTCTGGTATTCCATAATGTCTCATGATCTTCCCCATAGTCTCTCTCGAAACACTATCAAAAGCCTTTTCAAAATCAACAAAACAAAGACTTAACGGTACTCTCATTTCATTAACTTGCTGCATCAAATGCCTAACTATAAAGATATGATCATTGCAACCACGTCCCTTTCTAAAACCAGCCTGTTCATCCCTCAGAATACCCTCAACCACCGGCTCCAACCTATTTAACAACACTCTACTGAAAACTTTCAAAGCTATCGGTGACAAAGAGATTCCCCTCCAATTACCACATTCACTCAGGTCTCCCTTCTTCGGAACTTTAACAATTACACCATTCTTCCAAACTGATGGTAGTAACCCCGTCACCCATATCTTATTGAATAGCTTGGTCAAGATCATTATTAATCTATCCCCCTCCACTTTAAACATTTCCGGAAATAAACCATCCTCCCCTGGTGCCTTATTATTCTTTAACTGTTTTACTGCTTTCTCCACTTCTGCAAGCCTCAACTCTCCTGTTTCTATATTTAAATCTTCCTGAGCAGACGGTATATCCTCTTCTGGTGGTATTGGTCTATTAAGAACTGTCTCAAAATGCTCTTTCCATCTATTTTTAATATCTCCATCTTTGGTCAATAAATTTCCTTCCCTGTCTCTAACTGGTATTTCCTTGCGTTTACCTGCATTACCACTCAGTTCTCTAATCGATTCATATGCTATTCTTTGACTCTGTCCATCATTTTTGTTTATTAAGATTTCAGTCTCTGCAACCTTTTCATCCACACATCTTCTTTTCTCTCTCCTAGCTAACCTTCTTACTTCTGAATTCAAACTCCACTACGCAGCTCTTGCTAATTCAATCTCTTGTTCATCAACGCATTGCATCTCACTCCTCAATTTAGCCTCACCTTTCTTTTTTATCATATCCCACGTTTCCTCTGACATCCATTTCTTTCTCCTGAATCTATGTCTCCTTCCAATCGTACATTCAGCAGTCTCATGCAGAACTTTGTTCACATCCTCCCACATCTCATCCACACTTCTCTCCCCCTCTTCCAACGTTTCCAACACCAAAAACCTATTTCTGCATTCTAATCTGAATTCCTCCTTTTCTTCTCCTTCCCTTCTAAGCTTAACAATATCGTATCTACCAACACCAGATTTTTCCTTCTTCTGATTTTTAAGTTTAAACCTTAGTTTTGCAATGCTGAGTTGATGGTCACTACCAATATCCGCTCCCCGTTTAACATGAACATCTAGCAGAGAACTTCTATGCCTCCTACTGATAGCGATGTGATCAATCTGATTTTTATATTTTCCACACGGTGACACCCAAGTTGTCTTGTGTATATTGCAATGCTGAAAGAGTGTGTCCCCGATGACTAAGTCATTTGCTAGACAGAAGCTTCCAAACCTCACTCCGTTTTCACTCATCCTACTACCAACTCCCATCTTACCCATACATGCCTCAAATCCCTCATTTGAACAGCCCATTACTGCATTAAAGTCTCCAACGCAGATCAAAACATCATGTCTAGGTACCCTTCCTACTCCTTCTTGCAACTTTTCATAAAATGTGTCTTTCCTTTCATCGAGTGCATCATTAGTAGGTGCATAACACACAAACAGGCTGATGTTGCCATGATTTGATTTAAACCGTGCGTATAATAATCGCTCATCTATAGGATCCCACTCACATAAAGCCTTATTTGCCTTACAACCCAGCAACAATCCTACTCCCTGATAATGCATTCCGTCCTGTCGGCCAGATATCAATAAACGTATACCATCCTCCAAATCCAACTTATCGACTCCAGTTAATCTTGTTTCTGTCAGAGCACAAACATCAAGTCCGTAATTTTGAAAAACCTTCACTAACTCATCGATTTTACCGTCATGATTTAGCGTTCTCACATTCCAGTTACCAATTTTAATTGTATTTTTTGCATTAACAAATGAATTAGATTGTAATTGAGGCAACCGTGAGATTCTTAGCACTAGAGATGGAAAACTCGATTCACTTTGGTGACTCGAGTTTTTATGAGTCAGTCACCGAAGAGAATCGGGTAGTTGAGTCACTCGATTCACCAAGTCAGTAGCCTGGCTGCAGCAACCGTTACTTCTGCCAGCCGACTAGCCGAGCACGTCGGTGATGGGTGAGAGAGCGTAGCTCGCTCGCTCAACACTCGGTTAATCATTGAATGTTGCCAACTCCCTCCTATTCATACTATGGACCTGATGAAAGAAAATTTTAATTATCGGGGTAAAGAATGAAACACCTATATTACATAAATAAAAAAAAAAAATTACTATGCCGTTAAACAAATTGAATAATGACATATTAAGAGCAAAAATAAACATAATCCATTAAACTGTGGCAGTTAAAATCTATCTTTCTATCTTTTGGCCGACGCCATTATCCTCGATGGGGTTACCAAAACTGAATCGTCTCTAAACCAACCTTAAACAAACTGAGGCACTGAGAGGACTGCATTAAAAAAAAAAACGTTAAAAAACGTTAAGCCATTCTGAGGTGATGTACTGTAAATACAGTAGCTTTAAATTAGTAGGATAAAGAAAAACATTTAGATTGCTTAATAAATTATTATTTTATTGCTAGAATAAAACAGAAATGAAAAACACAGCGACCTGTTATGTAAAATCCTTTCCAATTCGTGAGTCACCAGTGACTTGGTGAGCCGGGCCTTGGCCGGGCCCTACCGCATCTGTCCGGGGTGGCCTGAGTCATGTAATTCGAGTTCTACGAAATCTTGTTCACACTCAATAATCGAGGCTGGAACACGCTGCCTGCAAGTGGTCCTGTGCTATGAGTGGTGATGTGTGCTCACACTACTGTTCATACCAAGCAGTGGTGTGAACACTGAGCAATACTTATACCGCGACCGGGTACTTCAAACTCGTGAGTGGTGAGCCGGGTCGGGCCCCGCCACATTTGCCCGGAGCGGCCTGAGTCAGTCGAGTTCTCAAGTTATGTCACTCGTGACACTCGTGTCCATAACTCGAGGCTGATACCCGCAGCCTGCCACGAGCTGAAAGTCTGGTCACTTGGTCAGTGAACAGCCAGTGATGGTGTGGTATGAGTGGTGGTGTGTCCTCATACCAGGCAGTGATATGAGCAGTGCACATACCACTCTCGAGTCTCAACCGAAATATAATGTTAGAATATAAACTAATACTAAGTGAACGAGTTAATGAAAACAATGACTCGATACACCCGATTCAGCGAAAGGAATCGTTCGATTTGAACGATTGACTCGCGAGTCTTACATCACTACTTAGCACCCCCTGCCCATTTAAGGGCTGCACGGGACTGGGGGCCATTATTGTTCTTTCAGTGTCCATCAAGGTTTCTTTGGCTAACTTCCTGAACACCTCGCCAATGTGTTGCAGTCGCAGTAGGCAGCTAACTTGCCTGATTGCCCACACCCGAAAGACCCAGCTATGCTGTAGCCAGTCACGTGCCGGCATGCTTCCCAGCCATTTCACTCTCAAGGAGTTCCTCTGCCTGAGAAAGCAGCCACCCCCCTGCTCCCGAGGGCTTTTGATCTGTGTAGGTAGAGGGCGATCACTCCCTCACTAGCTATATACAGTGTATAGGCTACACTCACCTCACATCACAAACAGGACATATATAGCTGGTGTCCCTCCTCCTCTTGTGCAAACAGCACAGCAAATGCCGCAGCCTTATCCTGTTGGGGATTCTCTCCAGGGTGTGGTGCAGTGTTGAGTCCAAGCGTGTTTATCTATTCCCCTGGGGGAGGCTTCTGCTCTCCCTTTCCTCTCCCTCAGTCTCTCCTCCTCACCAAAATCACTCACATTCATTATCACTAGATTCTTCACTTTCCATCCCACTGCTAAACAAGTATTTCAAATCTCCTCCGATAAGCCCATACCTGCCATCGTACTTTCAGTGTATAGGAGGGGAATGGTCAAAATCGGTTATGAAATTTCAAATTTGGATTTCTCTGAAAATACGTAAAACACTTGTAAACCTTCACAAGCACACTACACTATATATAATACAATATCACAATAATACATATAAGGTATGGATTGTCCGGTAATAGAAAACGAGGAATAAGATGGCCAGCCCTGGGCTCTCGCACCCTCCTAGGCTGACTGTTGAGAGAACATTGAGCTAAAAATAGGCTGCTTGTCCTTGTGATAAGCTGGTGGGGGTTGCCATATATTTCCCTCAGACCTGGCCGCCCTCGCCTTTCACTTCCCAAAATTTGACGCACTTTCAGCCACAGGAAAAGTTTCTACGATCATTTATAGGGAAGTTGCGTCATATTGCGTCATCGGTTACTCTCCAGATTGCAAGGACTATGACTCTCATTGTGTCATAGTGAGCATTGTTTAACCACAGAGACTCATTTCTTCTTCATATTTAAGGCTTATTTAATTTTTTGCAACCACAACTTTGACTAGTAACCAAGGAGACTCATTTCTGCTTCATAAAGACTCAGAATTTTATGCATCCACAACAATGACTAGTAACCAAGGAGACTCATTTCTACTTCATAACTGAGACTAAGTGAATATGCAACCACAACTTTGACTAGTAACCAAGGAGACTCATTAATAACCAAGGCTCAGTGATTGCAACCACAACTTTGACTAGTAACCAAGGAGACTCATTTCTACTACATAACACTCAATTTTATGCAACCACAGCTTTGACTAGTAACCAAGGAGACTCATTTCTACTTCATAACAAACACTCGATTTTATGCAACCACAACTTTGACTAGTAACCAAGGAGACTTAATAACCAAGGCTCAGTGATTATGCAACCACAACTCTGACTAGTAACCAAGGAGACTCATTTCTACTTCATAACTGAGGCTCAGTGAATATGCAACCACAGCTTTGACTAGTAAACCAAGGAGACGCATTTTTACTTCAGAACTGTGGCATTAAGTTTTAGGAATATCCCAGTTACTTTGGATGAACCTAAAACAAGTATAGGATATGTATGGCACCTCTCTCTCTCTCTCTCTCTCTCTCTCTCTCTCTCTTTCTTCCTCCCTCCCTCCCCCCCCCCTCAATACCAAGCCTGTCTCTTACAAACTTTGTCTCGTGTCGTAGAGTGCTGATCAGACTGCTCTCCTTCGTCTCCATAGTGTTCTCGTTCTCTCCACACTTGATTATGCTTGCCAAGTTTACTCTTCCGCTTCAGACACCGTCCTCCAACAACTTTATTCTGTGCATCATCACGGTTTGCGTCTGGTTCTTGGTGCCTTTAAGTCCTCCCCAGTTGAGAGTCTGTATGCTGAATCAGGAGTTCCATCACTCTTCCGCCATCATGCTCTACTTTCTCTTCGTGCCTATGCTAAGTTGCACTGTTTTCCTCATACCCCTTCTCTACTTCCTCCCAGTCCTGACTTAGACATGTTTTCCACCCCTAGGACCAAGCCACCTTTTGCAGTTCGAGCTCGTACTCTCCTCGCATTCCTCCCATACTGTTAGTAATGTTTTTTGTTTCCGCACGTCTTTTTCCTCCATGGCTACTACTGCGACCCCACGTTTGTCCTTCCATTTTCCCTTACTCCAAGTCCAATTCTTCATTCATTCTCCGTTCCCGGTTTTCTGACCATCTCTCCCACCATTCCTCTGCAGTCCCTATATACACTGATGGTTCAAAAACCCTTGCGGGTGTTGGATTTGTGATTCTCTTTCCTGACACCTTTTCTCATTTTAGCCTTCCTGCTTATGCAAGTGTTCTAACAGCAAAGTTATATGCCCTCTTGTTTGCATTGCAGTATATTTGATGTGCCTCCCCTCCTTCAATTGTGATATTATCAGATTCATACAGTGCTCTGTCCCTTCTTCAGTCACCTTCTGCTTCTCACCCTTTAGTCCTTCGTATCTTGGAATGGTTGTTCCATATCTTTCGTTGTAAATCAGTTCAGTTCTGTTTGGTCCCAGGACATGTGGGCATCACGGGCAATGAATGTGCTGATGAGTTGGCTCACATGGCTGTTGACAGAGATGCCTGTCCCTCCTTCCTCATTCCAGTCTCTGATTTTCTTCCTGCCCTGTCTTCCTTCAGTACCAGTGGCAGTCTTGCTGGGATTCTATCACTAATAATAAACTACGTGTTGTTAAACCGTTTATATCTCCTTGGTTGACCCCTTGCCTCCGTAATAGGAGGTGGGAGACTGCTTTAGCTCGTCTTAGAATCAGTCATACTAGACTTACCCACTCTTATTTGATGTCTGGTGGTCGCCTTCCCTTTTGTACTTGTTGGAATACCATTCTTTCCATACGGCATATTTTTCTTTACGCTCTACAGTGACATATTGCATTTCCTTTTTTTTTGTCTCGCCTCCAACGTTCCCCCCCCTTGCAGACTTCCTCCGAGAATCACCGTATATTTCCTTCCATAATATCATGTCCTTCCTTACCGCTATTGGTCCTCTTTCTGACATCTAATTCCGTTTTTTACTTCAGTAGCCCCATCTGTGATACACTTCTTCCATAGACCCATTTCTTTCACGTCGCCTGCGTCTGTGCTCCCGGCCCACTCAGTGTACACAACTTGTAGCCAGTGATCCGGCTTTGTGCTGGATTTTGACACTAGGTTGCTATTGTTCCTCCTCTTTATATGGCTTTGTGTAACCAGAGGATGTCTGGTGGTTAACATACCCTAGTCGGAGTCTCAACCTTCCGTAAATTCAATCCCCAACAGGTGAAAAAGTTTTTCAGTCATGTATCTTATATGTTGTGGCCCCAAGCTCATATGAGCATGAACACAGTGGATTGCAGGCTGAAGTTGCCCTCTTGCAGCCTGCCATCCTCCTTTTGGGAAATTCAGGAATGATGTAACCACTGCCTTGTTGTACAGTTCCAAGCTGCCTTGTGAAGGGCTCCCTTTCCAATGCCCATCTACTGTTGAATACACTGGACAACAGTAGCCTAGCCCTAAGTCCTTACACCTCAGAGGTAAACTGGAAAAAATAACTGTTGCTATAATAGTGGATAACTGGTAAGAAATAGCAGAGGGACATAGTTGTAGTGTTAAGGCTCCAGTATGATGACTTGCCTGTGAGGGACTTCCTTCTAGAGAGGTTAGGTAGAGCATAGTTTTCCAGTAGGAGAAGGTATATATAGCCTTTATTAACCTCTTCAGTACAAGACATCTTCCTAAAGCTGAATATTTGTAGACTGGCTCAAGAGTTTATTGAATGTGTGAAGCAGGAGCCTAAAAGTGTTGTGTAAATATAGTTAAAACATTGGTTGTTGGGCCATTGTAGCTCTCATTGTGATGTTTTGATGAATGGAGGGCATCTGATGGTGGTGTAGTTTATGTAACAAGATGCAGTGTTTGGAATGGAAGAAGGGATGATAAAGGTGTAGATTTATTGAATGGATGAAGCGCATTACATTGAGATGGTGTGCACATATTCAAAGAACAACACAAGGATTGCCAAAGTGGCTGAAAGTGAGGTAGGGGGTTATGTTGGAAGGAGGCAGATCTTATAATATGTTATGGAAAAAGAGAGTGGATCAGTACATCTGTGTGAAAGAAGGAAGAGAAGTGACATGTGAGGACTAAGTAGCTTGGAGGCAGCTGTCACAACTTCCTTGTTTTGGGGGGCAGGAGGGGGTTGCAGGAGAGAGCAAGGCATTAGAGATGATGAAAAGAGAGGTAAATGCAAAAAGTTGGGGGAAATCAAAGTGGCTGATGCTATGAAAGCCTTGATACAGAATAGATTGACCGCTTAGGCTGCAAGGGAAGTACATGAAGCTGTGTTAGTGCCCACATTAGTATATTGGTTTGAATCTTAACCCTCCATTGGTGCGGCTCGAAATTTATCATCGTTAGTGTGGTGGGGTATGATATACCCCAGTCTCTTTCATATTATTCTCATGTTTTTAACAACTTGTGGTTTTGCGCAATGTATTTAAAAGATAACAATTTTATTATACTAATTGGACAAGAAAACAAAATTATTTTCAAAAGAATTTGTGAAATTTATTTCATTATTATACTTTTCATGTATTGAATTCACAGACTAACATACATTCATGTGTTTTATCACAGTCTGACATATTTTCATTGACACAGCAATACTTTCCAATGAACTTTCTTCACGGATCAGCACATTCAATGTAATTTGCGTAAAGAAATTTTATTAGTTCATAAATAACCATATAACGGTGCTTAGGTGTGACCCAAAATTTCCAGTAATTTGAATATTGTAGGAAAATAAGTTACCTTATCTCCTAGCTTCACTGTCGCCTTCGAAGTAGTCCCCTTGGGCATGTATACAGTGGTCCCTGTGTTTTTTCCATGAGTCCATGCATCCCTGGAAGGCTTCAGGCGTGATGGTCTTGAGCACCTCCTGCGATTCTGTCAAGATCTCCTCAGTTGAGTCAAATCGACGCCCTTTCAATCGTAATTTCAGCTTGGGAAACAGGAGAGTCACAGGGGACAAGGTCAGGTGAATAGGGTGGGTGGGGAATGACTACCATGTTAATGGAAGCCAGGAACTGCCGGACAACAATTGATGTGTGGGCGGGGGTGTTGTCATGATGCAGGACCCAGTCCTTGTCCTTCCACTGTTCTGGACATTTGCAGCGGATGTTCTCCCTCAGACGCTGCAAAACTTCACAGTAAAACTTTACGCTGGCAGATTGACCGGGTGGGACGAATTCCTCGTGAACAGTCCCTTGGATATCGAAGAAAATGATGAACATCGACTTGACATTGCTGAGAACTTGACACACTTTTTTTGACCTTGGTGAATTGGGAGGCTTCCATTGCAGTGACTGCTGCTTTGTCTCCGGGTCATAGCTATAAACCCATGATTCATCACCAGTTATGACCTTGGAGATGATGGTGGCTTCATTTCTGGCATGATTCTTGAGCTCCCAGCAAACTGCAATGCGATGTGCCTTCTGCTCGTCACTCAGAAGATCTTGGCTCAAATTTTGCAGCGATGCATCTCTCATGCCTAGCACGTCCAACGAAATGCATTGCATTCTCCCAAACAACAGTTCTGTGATATCACAAACATTATGGATAGGTCGTCTGTGTTCTGCAAGGATAGCCTGACGAACATTTCCGACGTTTTCTGGTGTTGCTGTTGACAGTCGTCCAAAATGGTCATACGGTCATCGTCTTCCATGGACGTCCTTCTTTGAACCGCTTGTACCAGAAAAATGCATTTATAGCATTATTCAGCTTTATTTTGATGTCCTTGGTGGTTATAAACATTAAATATGTCTGTGTTAGTTTTTGAATGACTATGAGGCCCTGCAGGGCTACTCCCCACACCTGTTTTCATGGTTGGTATGACAAATCCCATTGAAATGGAGGGTTTCCACAAGAGAATTTGGTTGTTGCCGAAATTTTTCTCAACTACCACCAAGGCCTAGTAGGCCTACTCACCACATTTAATTATATCCCCACACCTACGTTTTCATGGTAGATGTTACAGAACACACTTAAGTGCTTTATTTTCCTGCGAAAAGTTGGTTATTTCCAACCCCCGTACCTTTAGGCCTATTCCCCACAGCCTAGTAATCTCGCTACACCTACATACACCTGTTTCCATGGTTGGTGTGACAGAACACTTTGAAATTACCTGTTTCAATAAGAAAAATAGGTAGTTATCAAAATTTTCATGTTTTAGATTGTTCTACTTTGGGACATGGCATTGTCCGCAAATTACTGGAACTTTTGAGTATATACCCAGATGCATGTACCATGCCGTCCACTCCCATCTGTGATCAATAGGAAACTGAGAGTACTCTTGGATCAACTCGGTGTAGGATAACAAAAAATTACATGGGCGGATGGCAGTATCACTGCCACGAGACAAAAGGTATATGCATGGAAATGTCACTGTGGGTATGACATACCCCACTGCACCAGGGGATGGTTAGGAATGGCATGAGCATAATTTTAAAATTTCACCATGGGAGATGGGGAGCGCGGTAGCTTGGTGGTAGGGTGTTGGGCTCGTAATCGTGAGGTTGCGAGTTCGCGCTCGGTGGCTGCTGTGCTGGGAGGGGTAGCGCTCTCCTGTAACCCTAGCAGGGCTATGTGATCTGATGAGGTCTAGCTCGGGGATTAATCCCTTTCACCATGGGAGAGCCTCTGAACTAGAGGTGGTCAGACATAGCCTTTTGTTGGAGAAGGGGGGGCAAGATACCTGCCTTAAACTAAATAAAATTATATTTTGGTAGTAAGAATAAACCCAGACGAGAAGCTACTGGGGTAAAGGGGTTCACTTGTGCTTAGGTAGTACTGTATACAAAGTTGTTACAGTTGAGTGACCCTTGTCTGTCTGGTTGAGCAGATCCATCAACTGTATGCAAGCAACTGCCCCATAGAGAGCCATTTTGTTCAGTGAGTCGATGTTCCCTTGCAGTAGAGGGGAACATCATACAGAATAATGTGAATAGGGTTTGTGTGAGGTTGAGGGTTGGAGGAGGCATGTTAGACCAGGAAGGTGGATAGTTATAGTGACTTGAAAGGTACAGAAGTAAAGAACTTTAAGAAATTGACAGAGGATAGAAGCGAGGTACAGCAATGCATATGGCAGGTTGTATCCTTTTTAACCTCTTATATCCCATGATGTACATTTTCATTTGTATGATCTCTCGATGGTTTTCTTCAGCTTAAGATTGACCTTTCAAAATGGAAGGGATAGTTATAGCCTTAGATAACCCTTACTCTGTTGCATTTTTTTATATTTTTAGTAAAATTGTCTGGAGGATGTAAGGCCAAGCCAATAAAATTCTTTGTTGGACTGAAGGGGATAACGTCATCACTCCAATGGCATCTCTAACTTCTTAACTGTGATACTACAAGGTGATTAATTTGTCAGATCAGGAAGTGCCACACCTCTCACTGATAGGGTTAGTTTAGACTACATAACCTCAATTGTTTGAGAAGTATTCTTCATATTGCATCTTATTGTCCAGAAGTAGCAGGAATCACCAGATTCTAGGGGTCTGCATCATATAATGGTCTCTTTCTCACAGGCATTGGGGAGTGGGGGTAGCTCAGTGGTAAAGCGTGTAACTCGAGATCGCGAGGTTGAGCATTTGCTCCGCACCCTGGTAGCTTCCTTTGTTGGGAGGGGGTAGCACTCTCCTGTAACCCTAGCAGGGCTATAATATGATCTGTCTAGGTCTAGCTTGGAGGAATAATCCCCTTTTTAACTCACAGTTGTTATTAAATACATTTTTGCATTGATTGTTTTACCTGTGAGTTGGTGCTGAACATTTTTAAGATTTAAATGTGTAGAGTCCTCATTGTCATTTTTTTTTCTTTTATGCTTTTCTGTTTTTACAGAAAAAATTGTCTTCATGTTTATATACAGTATGCTATGTTTTTAACATAGTACAGTACCATGACTTAATGAGGATTTACAGCTATGTGGACCATAGTGTTATTGGTAACTCCTGTTTTTGTATGTTCGTTGTGGAATCCATCCCACCTCATATTTAAAATATGGTTAAGCTGTTTATCTTGAATCAGTATACGTATTGTTCAAAAATGGGAAATGTTCCCCTAGATCACATAGCCCTGCTAGGTGACAGGAGGGCACTGCCCCTCCCGGCATGGCAGCTACCGGGCTTGGCTCGAACTCATGACCCCCCGGTCCCAAGTCCAACTCTCTACCACTGTGACACCCTGCCCACACATAGTGTTTAGTATTTACCCTTTTTTTTTTTTTTCCAGATTTATATATTTCATCTTGAGAGACATCAAACTACAGGGGTTAGATATAGCATTAATAAACCCCCATAATATGAGAGGACTTTCCTAAGTTAGTCATCTGTTAGCAACAAGAATAAAAAAAGGATGCAACTCAGTCTGAAGATTTAAAAAAATATATGGTATATGCCGTGTTAAAATTTTTTATCGCTATGTCTTAGTCCTAGGCAGCTTGCATATTGGTATCTTTATTTTGCTGATGAAAGGCTTAATCACTTGCATACCAGTCTGCAGTTGTATATGTGCATTGGGTTCATTGTTATAATAGAAATTAATAATGTGTTTAAGTTCATGGCCTTTCAGTTTTGTGCCAATTATCCAGTTTTGTCAGTTTGTAGTTTTCCTTTTAGTGTCTTAGAAGCATTCATCTGGGTTTAAGTGTAACTTCAGTTAGCATATTTCTTTTTGTACTTTCTTTTCTATTATAATGTATTCTTTTTAGCACTTTGTCTTTGAGAGGTTTCAGTATTTACTCGAGCAGTCATGTGCGTCCTCATCCCTCTTCAGTACGCTGCTTCCATATCTTAAGAAAGCTTTCAGTATTTACTAGAGCAGTCATGTGTATCCTCATCCCTCTTCAGTACGCTGCTTCCACATCTCTTAAGTAAATATTCTAAGTTTGTCATAGGGGTTTCCTCTCATTGTTTGAGTATTTTCTCGTCTTTCGTTTTTCATTGCTCTTATGTTCTTTGCTCCCAGGTCTGTTTTCTTCATTGTTCCCATTTTCAGCAGTTGGTTGAGTAAAAGATGTAAGTACAGTACATTTCTTTTATTTATTTTCCATCTCATACATTACAATTCTTACATATCTTTGAAGGAACACACAGCAAAATGGTGTGCAATGAAATATATTATAGTTACCCGCAGAGTGGAGTTCCTCTTCAGTGCAGGAGCTGTAAAGGTAAGGAAAAGGGATAGAAGGGAGGAGGTCACATTCACACAAAGTCCCCCAGATGTGTGGAGTGGTGGTGAACCTGGCCAGCTCTAGGTCACCCAACACCCACCAGATGGCAGGTCAGATCAAGGTAGTGAGGTGTGCTGGTGTTGAGGGTAGGGGGGAGTGATGGTAGTTTGTAGAACTACCATCACACCCTCAACATCAGCACACCCCACCACAGTGACCTTCCCTGCCACGTGTGGGGCAGGCAGGGTGGTGAGGTGGTCTAGTGTTGAGTGGGGGAGAGGGGGTGGTGGTAGGCCCAAGGACTGGACTACCACCACACCACTCAACACTAGGTCACCCCACCACACTGACCTGCCCTGTCATGGGTGGTGGTGGTGGTGGTGGTGTGGCTGGGGGTGAGTGAGATCTGTGTGTGCTTGGCAGGCTAGAGTTAGCCTTGCTGCACACAGCCTCACTCACCCCCAGCCACACCACCACCACCAGTGGCAAAGACTGGTGGGTGTTGGGTGGGGGGGGGGGGAGACCTGGAGCTGGCCAGGGTGGGAAGAGAAAGAGTTCAAGCTGTGAGAGGAAGGAGGAAGCACAGGAGAAGGGAGGTAGAAGGGGCAGAATGCCCTCTCCCCCCCTCTCCCCGACCCATCAGGGAGAGGACAGTCTGTCCCCGGGTTCCTATCTACCCACCCCCTCCCATGCCCCTCCCTCCCAGCCCTCCCTCTCCCTCCCCCCACAGACCCCACCACTCCACACACCAGGAGAAAGAATCTGGGATGGACACACACACACACGAAAGGATCTAGGATGGGGAAGGACACTCATACACACAGGAGACAGAACAGTGGTAAGAGAGGAGACACACACATACTAGAAGAGACAGAGAAAGGTTGAGGGGAAGGTTGGTGACGAGGCTGCTGACTTGTGGCATCACGAGGCTGCTGGGCTGGGCTGCTACATCCAGAACCTGAAAACAGAGGGACAGGGTGCTGGGTCAAGGATGAGGGTGGAGGTGGTAGTGAAGTTGGGAGGAAATAAAGGCAGAGGATGGAAGAAAGTTAGAGGTAAAGAAAGCTATAAGGGTAAGGATGAAGGGTTCCATTACCTGAAACAAAAGAGAAAACTGTTAGTCCTTTGAATCACAATGTGTTCATGTCTGAATATGATAACTACTTGCAAACATTAACTACATTCCTACTTAAATGCTTCAGCCCTAGGATGTACAGAACAGTATTTCCTGCTTTATCCTTCACACCACCAGTCAAGTTTATTCAAGTTAAACGATATTTTTTGAACTGAAGGGGCCATTACGGTCCTCTTTACTATTAGAGTTGCTTCCTAAGTTGAATAAAACATATAGTACGGCCTGAGCAAAGTGAATAATACATCATCTGAATAAAGGGGTTAATTCGTATCACTTTACGCTAGTTGACCAATTAAGTACCCATTTCGTTAACTATCAACAACACTGCTACAATTTTACCCTCCAATACCATTAACCTCTGCTCTCCACTCTGTTAATAAATCCTCATTGTGTTTCCTACTGGCCCACTGAATTTGGCCATTTCATCCTGCTTGTCAACTCTTCACAGTGCCTGTCTATATACAACACTGCTGAAAGATACTCATTCTATCTAGGGCCATGAATGTCTACACTAAACCTCCACAAGGTAAACATTACCACCATTCTATCATGGACCTAACATGCCCAAAACTACACAGCCACCAGTTAATCATGAGCAAATTAAAGATTTTTTCAAAACCATACATTTTTTTTACTCTAGTGATTGAATTTGAAGGCATCCTTGGGGAAAGGAACACAAGCCACTTTTACCACCACATATGCCACAGAAAATAGGACAGGAGGAATCAGCTCAGACTGAAACAGCTGAGAAGACAGAGCAATGCATTTTGTCTTCTACAGCTATAAAGCTGATGACTTTTTAATGTCACTGACGACTTGTCCCTTTGCGTAGCCAACACTTGGCAAAGCAACTCCACTCAGAAGTAACCAGTGATTCATCCATTTCATATGGGCTAAGGATGCTTGTCTTGCCACCACCACTTGTGAGTGTGGCCTAGTTTGGTGTTACATGGTAAGGAAGTGTGGTAACTTCCATGGTCTGGGTCTAGTGTAGAGGGTGTCTTTGACATTCACTTCCAGTGTGTAAAAGCCTTGCAAGAATTCATTTATTTATTTATTTTTTTTCAGTGTACTTCCTCATTTAAAGGCATCCTTGAAAAAGAGTCCCAAAGATGGATGGAGGGAAAATGAGAGTGAGGAAGATGCCCTACGTGTTATGCATTGTACACATGCGGGGGTGTTCACTGTTTTGGACAAACTGATGAGTGTGGGGATACTCAGGTTATGCAAATGAATGGATTAAGATGGTTACGTTAATTGTGTACTTTCTGATGTCACAGTGTTACTGTAAAACATTCCTTTAGACTGGCCTCCAAGACCAGAAGTTTAAGCCGAGTACCCGGTACCTGTAATCAGCAGTGTCTTATATAAAGTAGCGTGGCATGGGTCACAACCAAGACACAGCACAAGCATAAGTGAATCACAGGGTAATGACTGTGTGAAGGGACCATGGAGGCTGTTTATGTGCTGGGGTAAGACAGGCTGGTGTTAACCCTCAAGCTTTTCCGAGAAGTATTGAGGAGGTGATCAAGCCTTTCCCTGGATGACACTTGTATATGTGACTGCAAAGGCAAAATGTTGGATCATCTGTGACACAAGGCAGTAGCATAAGAACTCAGAATCAAGGAAATGGGATGACATGAAATTTTCCATACTGTACAGGGGCAGTTCTGGGACATAGGACAGCTCTTGAATCTGTACTGGTCTCTATCTCTCTTATAATCACATTCACCCCCTAACCCCCCTTTGGACAGCTACCAACACATCTAACTCCATCTCAATGGGTGAAAATAAGACAATGTGGGAAAGGTCCAAGATGGGTAAAATGTCCAGGTAAGAAATAGGACAATAGGCAAAAATGTGTTCATGTGGAAAATACAGTACACCCTGCGGGTAAATATAGGCTTATGTGAGGAAATAGACTCATGGGTAAAAACTAGGCTATGTGAGGAATAAGTGTCTCCCTCTGGACACACATTGGAGATAAGTTTCGTACCCTCTCCTTAGTTCTCTGTGTTCATTCCTCCCATCACCACTTATAATGCCCATGTGGTGTCAAAAGCAGCTCAAAGCCTCTTTTTCAGGGGTGCCTCCAAATGACGAGTGGAGAGTTAAAATGACGACAAATAACAATGATGAACTCCACCTTCCTTTGCAAAACAAAGATGAACAACAAACTCCCTCTATACCACATTTTTCAAACCCACCCATCATTCTGTCTAAGGTTAATTACATATAAACTCTTCAACTCTCTATCTGAATTCTTCAACTAAACTCTTCAACTGTCTCCCACTGCACTTCATACCACATTTCTCAAACCTATCCAGCACTCATCTTGGCTAATATTACAGTATATCAAAACTCTTCATCTGTTTCCCATCTCAATGCAATTCTGAAACCTATCCACCATCCTATCTCACCCCATTTTTGTGTCTAAACTCTATACCACACTTTGCAAAACTGTCCGTCATTCTATCTCAACTCATTTATAACTGTCCATCATTCTATCTCAACCCATTTATAACTGCCCATCACTATCTCAACCCATTTATAACTGCCCATCACTATCTCAACCCATTTATAACTGTCCATCATTCTATCTCAACCCATTTATAACTGTCCATCATTCTATCTCAACTCATTTATAACTGTCCATCATTCTATCTCATCATTTATCACTGTTTATCACTCTATCTCAATCTATTTACATCTAAGACTCTCCTTACACCAAAATTCTGATGCCTGTCCATCTTATACCATGTATTCCTAGCTTCGCAACTACCAGGTTAAACATCTCCAAACACAAGTCACCAACATGTTTTCCACTATCTATCTATCTATAGGCCAACGTCCTAATCCAGCAAAGGGTGGCTGCAGACAAAACGCCTCAAAGTCTGTCCCCCACCATTTGACTGCCCTCCCCCCTCCCTCATATATGTATTACACGTTAGGCAAAATTTGATCCACGGTCTCTCTCTCCCTCTCAAACAAACCACCACCCTATCCTGCATAAATGAGGATGGACTGCAGGAGAAGGGCAACTTAAGCAAGCAAGCTACCACAAAAACAACCTATAATCATAAAAGTAATCTCACGTCCAAGTCAAGGTAAGTCAGCCTTAAGGTAACCCATGTAAAATATGAAATGCTCTACTCTGCACTTAACATTACTAACCTATCACCTTATCATGTTATCCTGGAGACTTTATATAACTCTACGATCACTGTATTAACTCTTTCTTTAGCAGCTTGAACTGTTAATTGCACACTAGATTCTATACTTTTTGTAACAGATAAAGTATTCTCAAATGGCGTGATGAAGAGAGTAATACGGAAAATATCCTAAAGAATGAGTTAATACATACATACTAATAAAAAGAAGTAAGTTTTAACTCACCATAATGCTGTAGTGTTCCTTCAAAGACTTATCGGTATATGCAGCAAACTTGCCATTACGAAAGTTTAACAAGCATATGAGATGGATTATTAAGATGAATCAACACAAACTTGAAAAGATAATCTGTCAGCATCAACAATTTATCATTAATTATTTCTTAACTATGTGCAATACAGTACTGGTATAAGAGAGGGACTCCTGTGCAATACAGTACTGGTGTAAGAAAGGGACTCCTTCATGTGGTGGCCCTGATATAACCGGGTGCCAATGCTGCCCGGTTGTACAAATGTCCCTCTACTCCCTTTCTATTACCTAACAGGAGGATGGTGGAAATCCCGGTGGACTGCGAGAGGATAACTTCAGCCTGCAGCACACAGGTTCACATCCAGATATGCCTGGGGCCACAACAACAAACACAGCAACAATATGAGTGCAATACAGTACTATATCATTAAAGTTATAGTTATTTAAGTGTTGATTCATCCTTTACAAGTCAACTATGTGAGAAATTTATAAGTAGATCTCAGCCTATTGTTCCAACTGCCTCTGCGAAGAATCCAGCCACGCACTGATGGCCAAGCAGGGGCGCATGTCACGATGCCACGACCAGATTCAAAGTGGGTGCACGTCCAAAGGTAGTATTTGAGCCTGAGAGTCACCATAACCTGTAAACATAAAACACTAACATCAGTCACCCCCTTCATTATCCTCATCATTATAATCAAGACCTTCTTTTTCCATTCTGGACAAAATATATTGGGTCCATGAAATAACAAAAGGAGATAGCATGACATAAGAAAAATTATTAACATATCAACACCACAACCACCATCATTTTTATCCTAATCTAACCCTAACTGATTCATCTCCCTAACATTATGTTCCCACTACATGCAAGGGACAAGTAAACTAGAAAAAGAAAATATCATCATCATACTCATTTATAATCATCATCATCATTATCTATCTTCACCAATGCACCATCATCATCACCTAACATCATCATGTATCATCAACCATCGTTACCGTATCTTTACCTATGACCCAACTTTTACATCTGTAGCTTCAATACCATGACCACCACCACCATCATCCTATCCTAACTTTTACATCATCATCATCCTAAACATCTCATCCCACCTATATCCTAATTTTTACATCATAATCATCATCATCAACATCCCCCCCTCTCCTCCCACTAAGAATGGTATCAGGCTGTGCCCAGAAAACAAGGGAAACTATCAAGCATCCTATGAAATGGGCCAGACACTTATTTTTTCACAATTCAAGCCCCAAGAATCCTGGATCCTCCTAATTATCTGCACAAAGCTGGAGAGAGATGCCTCCTCATGCAAAACACCCCTCAACTCCCCTATCCCCCAAAAGGATGAGGATAGACTGCAGCATGAGGGTAATTTCATCTACAGTCAATTGAGTTCGTGTTTCAGATAAGCCTGAGGTTGCAACTACTACTGCTGTTCCTACTACTACTACTACTATAAATTAGTAATAATAATAATAATAATCATAATCATCATGAGTACAATACACCTGTTCTTCACATTACATGCCTGATAGTCAACTGGTCCACTATCAAACCCAAGGAATCACATCTCACTACATTACTCTTATTCTGGTTACATAAACATCCCTCCTCTCCCTCCCTGTCCCCAAATGCAGGACGGTGTACTGCACAAGAAGGGCAACTTTAACCTGCGGTCCACTGGGTTCACATTCAGATAAGCCATGAACAACAAGAAATACAAATATACTGGTATTTTTTTTTAGCTGTGGTTTCTTGATGAATAAATCATCTATCACAAGCCGGAATTAAATAAGAAATTCTGTATTCCCCACCAAAATGATGATGAGTTTTTAACATTTATGGTGCTGTATCTTCACTCTGGGCATAGTACTCGTATACCACTCTGACATTAGCAGTAATAAAATGTCATGGAGGTATTTCACAGCTAAAAGGATAATGTGCACTGAACTGCAATAAATTCTTCATCATCATCTTGTAAGAAATAAAACTGACTCCCTTCTTACCAATATGTGTTCCATCCTCAGGCTGACAGCTTGTATGGGTCCAATGAAGACATTAAGATACTGTATTCCATTCATCTATAAACAGCACCATGGACTGCATCTCAAAGGACCATGCACTCCACTGCCCTGTAAAATAAATAACAAAATAAATAATTATGTTCATCATCGTTTTCCTAACCTAACTTTCCACTACATTCATAAGGTGGGTTTTGTGAAGCTCCGAATACAGTAAAGTATTACGGCTATGAACCTGGTACAGTAGACTGCTTGTTGTCACCCTTCTGCAGTTCATACCATACAATTCTCCTTACGAATAAAAACTGTGAGCCAAGTTCCAATAAAGAAATGTAAAAGCTAAAGTTTTGCTGCCAATGAGAGATTAAGAATTATGGAGGACACTATCAAAGCTAACCTAACCAAAATAAGGTATATCCTTCAAAGGTTAGATTCAAAGACCTAACCACTGCATCTTTCAAATCTAACCTTAGCATCCTTCAGACCTAACTTTGGCATCTTTGGACCTAATCCTTGCATTGTCAACTTAACCTTGCCATCCTTGGGCATCTTAAAATGATCGTGTCTTGTTTTTTTTTTTTTTTTTTTTTTTTTTTTTTTTTAAGAACAATATTTGCATACCTCTGGCCTTTGCGTCTTTCTTCATGCCAGAAAATGTTTAAAATCCTGTACAACAAATAAATAAAAATTACAAAAATAAAGTGTTTGCTAAACAGGTTAACTGCCGGATATAATTCTCTTTCCAAAAATCAAATGCAGGGTAAGACTGCGGAGAAAAATCCTGTGTCCAGAACTAACACTCACCATCTACGAACTTGACTCCTGACCCAATACTACGTTAATGACAAACCAACATGAATTCAACCCTCCATGCCAGGCTCAGAACCTGCTTGTAAATTTAATGCAGTGTGGCCACCCTAACATCAGCACACTTGTTACATTATTTAAAATTACCTTGCCACTGCCATGTCATCCTTATGTGATAAAAAAAAAAAAAAAAAAAAAAAAAAAAAAAAAAAAACTACACAGACTTTACATATTTATATATTTACACAAGTTTATGAAAGAAAGCATATAGAAGCAACTGCACATAATGCAAATATAAAAATATAAATAAAAATAACATTAAATCATCCTATGGTGTACATAACGCTGATATAAAGTAAAAAATAAATCATGATGAGGCTAATCAAACCTGTAAAATAACAGCTACCCACATTTCAAAGACAATTAGGACCTAAATAACCTACGTATGGGGTGAAACATAGTTATAAGACAGAACATACCTAGGTCATGCAACTAAAAATTTACTGCATCATGAAAGAGGTATACTGCAGAATTATATATGAGTTATGATTATGATACAAGAAGGAGGTCTCTTGCAGAATTATATATGAATTATGATTATTGTACGGTGCAGGAAGGATGTCTATCTATCTATCTATTGCCAGACGCCATAATCCCATAAAGGGTGGCCATTTGACTTTGAGTTATTTGTTTTACGAGGAGGGGCACTAACCCTCCACCAACCCACTTGCTGACACGTAGGGAGCACGTATGATTTGGTTATACGGTTACCACCCAGCGTTGTAAATGGTTTCTTGGCTTACAGGAAACCATTTGGCTTGTCACTCAATGTAAAGCCACCTATAAATGAAAGAAAAGCAATAAGTGACAAGAGAGATGGGAGAAATAGGAAGAGAGGACGACAGGCACAGAAAAAGAATGATAAAGGCTAAGGAAGAAGTAGGCAGCACTACATCAAGTGAGTGGATGATGGTCGCCACCACCTACCACCAGGATGTATATTGCAAATTATATATGAATTATGTTTATTGAGCAACAGATATTCTAAAGATAGGCTTACATTACCTTTATAAGCATGAGAGCTGCCAGAAAGCCACTGTGTTACTGTAGCCAGCCACGTGAGAAGCCATGGAAATAAATCAGGTGTCCCATTTTCTTACTTATAATATATCTACTGCACTTCACTCGTCTTTTTCTCTCTCCTAATCTCTTCGCAGCACCACACGTGTCCCTGTTAGCAAAATTATGGTTAGTATAATTAATTTCACGGAATTAATGGCGTTCAATGAAATATTTAACCCCGGAGGATCTTCGAAATAGCTCAGCGTGAGGCGAAATCTGTTTGGGTACATTAGTTTCTTGCTCCTGTGGCAATATAATCAATCTTGAGCATTCTAAACTTAACACAAACTATCATCAGTTCTCACACTTACCTTTGATCGTGAAAATGGGGCCATATGAATTGAGAGTATCGAGGAAACACTAAATTTCTAAGATCTTGCGTCCATGGCGTCCCTACCAACGTATACCATAAACAACCGTGGTGAATGTAAGCGTCACTTTCAGGACCCTCATTTATACGTCATCATTTTTTTGTATATTGTACTCTGTTCAATAATCCTTAAATAACGTTGTTTAAACATATAAGAAAATCACGAAAGTAATCCTTACAGTAATATTACACGAATACTCCTTAACACTCAACCTTCCGTGACCGCGCAAATAAAAACTTTCGAATAGAATGTTTGAATTACCCCAACCTTGACAGGGTTAATTCATTTTTAGCCAAATAAAATCATTTAGCTGAGTTGTGTCGACCACAAGAGGGTAAAGCACTGTGGGATATCATTAACTGAATCCATATCAACTACAGTGCAAGAAATTTGGAACCATAGGGGAACAAATTAACGAGGGATTAACACTACAGAATGGTTATATTCATTATGAAATGCAATAAAAATGACGTAGAAACGCAATGCTATCTTATTTTACCATCGAGCTACGTGAATTAAGCTGCAAAAAGGATGAAAATCTCCGCTAAGTTAAAGTAGGTAAAGTATAGTTAAGTTAGCCCGCAAGAAGCCATTTTCTTCAGTGTTTTACTGTCAAAAAGAATGGTGCGAATATAGGGAGTAACAATAGTAAAAGATAACCTGGGTCTATATGCTGATTTAAACTAATAAGGAAAGCGTAATGAAGCCTCCTAAAGATAGAAATACGGCCATTTTACAAATATTACGCTGAGTACAGATGTGTCAGTATCTATCATCACAACCGTTTCACTGTGCCTTTTATCTACCCTCCCGTATCAGTCACCACTATCTTGTATCACTACCTGTACCTTGTATTTGCTCTACCGTACTCTTATCTACCCAATATCTTGTTTCACCATCTATGCTTTGTTCCTGTCCTACCCCACTACTGTCAATCACCAGTCTTCCATTTCACTACCTGCACAAAGTATCGCTTCTAACTCTGATTACTACAGCTATCTTTTTAATTTCACCGTCTGTGCTTTGTATTTATCCTACCATACCACTGTTTAGTAACATTGTCTTCTGTTTCACCATCAAAGCCTTATATCTGTTCCTCCCTCCTAATCCCCCTACAGCATTACTCATACCAATGTCTCAGGAATGTCTCTCTGTAGTTATTACTGTAGTTGTATTAGCCTCTCATCCATCTTGACTGGGCCATCAACCGAACAGAAAGGGGTTACATATCTTTATCAGGTTGTAACAAACAAGCTCATATCAGTGACGGTTCCAAGTTCTGTGGGATGCTGTGCAAGATTATGTTTGGGGGCCCCTCCTTGCTCAGCCAACCTTACTGTGGTCCCTTCCCCCCAAAGCCTCAGCCACAAAAGGCTTCAAAAACAATGTCAAGTAACCCTTCTGTCTGCCACCGGTGCATCTGATACTACTATTTAGACTATCACCAGATTAAGTCATCAACTCCCTACTAGCTGGGACATCTTTAGTACTGCATTCCATTCTAGGTAATGTCAGATGATCTTATTCACCTGAGTTTCACAGGAGTATGAGTACAGTATTAATACTATCACCATTAACCCTCTTATGGTCAGGACAGTTCTAGCATTTTACTCTAGTTAACACCATACAATTTTACTCAGCTGAACATGAGTTCTACGAACCTGAGTGATCTTTATTGGAAAAGTTTGTCATAGCTCAGTGGCAGAATATGACAATACTATGGATCTACATCCCTCCCATTACACTCCTTCATGACTAATGTTATGTTTTACTGTTAATCTTGTTACATATAATAATCATAATCATATTAAAACAGTGTATGTGAAAAGCACTTCTAAAGAAAAATACCAATAAAAAATGTGCACAAGGTTTGGCTGCTGCGCTCTCTGTGCATTTCTCTCTATTTTCTGGACCCTGCCTAATCCCATCCTTAGGTGGAAAAAAGGGCCAAGATAATCTTCTTGAGCTCAAATATATATTTAATAAATGAGAATTTCATTATGTTGAAGAGGTACATATAACGTGAATCCTACTATTAATTTTAAGTAAAATAAAATGTATCATTATTTATATAATAACTTCTTTTTCAAAATACCATAGAAAAAAATCTTGACATGTATAATACTCAAACCCTATGCAGCTTCTACCTGTGACAGCAAGTATATGCATAATTTTCCATTACCAATCCTATGGCCACACTGGCCTGTATTACCCTGATGCCTGGGACTTTTTATAGCACCTCTTTGTCATATTCCACCTTAATATTCTCTTGTATATTACTTGTATCTTCTGAATACTGATGTACAAGTGGTAGGTAAATAGTATTCCACTAGAAATTCACAAGGTAGTATTTTACATGTTGTGTGAATAATTCAGTTTGCTGGTGTGGGTGTGGGTATGGCAATGGGAGTAGGAAATGAATAATAATATCAGCTCCTAATGGGGCAATGTAGGATTGGATGATGGATGGATATTCACAACACTGATCAAACCTTCCCTAAAACACAAGATATCACCTGGAGGAGTGGAAAAGGAGTGATATATATAGGCCAACCTGTATGAGAAAAATAGCATCATTCACTCATGACCTAATCCTTTCTTTGCCCATTGGGAGTTTGGAGACCCTGGGCAATGCTACTAAGTCCTGACAGTTGAGTGAGGGTGACCAGTCTTGCTTGTCCCTGAGTGGCATAATGTGAACAATAAATTCCAGCCATGCCTTGAACTTAAATGCACAAGAGAATATTAACATGCCATATGGAGAAATAAACTGGTACGGAAACGATGCCAGAGGAACCTCCTTAACTAACAAGAACATGGGCTGTATTCTTATTGGTTATGGAAGCTCCCTAACACCTGTTCCTAGGCTATTTATTTTGTTCATTACTCCCCACTAGCCTCTTCTGTGTCATTTACATCATTCAAATACAGTGAACTCTCAATTATCCGTCGGTGCCATATCCGGCACAGCTATCTTGGCTTACAAAATATTGGGCGATTTTATCCAACATCCAGGACTGAAATGGGATTTACCGGCTGTCCAATGCAATTTCCAGCACTGAGGGGTCTCAACCAGCTTGTAAGCAGTAACCAATTGGCACCAGGGGAAATCCTGGAACTTGGGAACCAATGAAAATCCTCACTACGCATCAGCCAATCAGAATCCGTCATGGGAATGACTTATCTGGCATACCAAGAATATAGCCATGCTCTCATTCTTGTCCATGGATGTCAGAGAGTCATGATATGCCTGTGCACTCCCACTCTTCTGACCACACTGTTGCAGAACCCAGGTGCTCTGACTAACTCTGTGGCGTCCTATGTTTGAGCTACTGTACCATACTGATTTGTATTGCAAAGCTAATGACCTGTCAGTGCTCGTGTCCTTCTGTTCTACTGTGATTGTTAAACTACCCCCGTGTTGTATTGTGTACTGTACTGTTTATGAGCGCAAACCCCTCAGTGCTGTTTCTTCCCATCAACGCCAACACTTGGTGAGCATATACAATTGTACACTATGTAAAGTACTGTACTGCTGTACTGTATCATTACTGTATTGTTTTGATATGTTTAGTTTTCATCTCTTACTCATGGTAGTGTCTTTAGGATAGAGGGTCAAGATGGATTGAATCACAATATCCGGCTTAAAGCCGAACGTTGAACCAGATATGCAATATCCAGCGATTCACAATATTCGGCATAGGGCTTGGTTGAATTACAACGGATAAGCGAGAGTTTACTGTATCAACGTACTCAGCATTAATAATATACAAACTGATACAAGGTAACCATATCTTGAAGTAAATCACTAAGGAAAAGGTGCTAGGGAGATTCCTTAAGTGACAAGAATACAGATTTAAGAATCCTAGGCACATATTCTTGTCAGTTTAGGAGGTTTTGCAGCACCTCTTCTTAAGCTATGTATTTTGCAAGCTGCATCTTATTTTTATCCTCTGTGCTACTTATATCTTTTTCTATATGGCCATGGACTGCAATAATAACATACAAGAATATATTAATGTTCCAAACACAGAAGTATACTGGAAAGGCAGAGATGACAGGAAGCCATCATAACAAAAGAAAATACACCCCTTAGTCTCAGGTCTCTAAGCGCAAAGAGAGTAACATGAGACTAGCTGTTACCATTTTACCAACTCACAATGCAGGCACCTACAGTAATTTGATAGGAACTTCTTATAATGGTGTCAACAGGTGGGTTGGCGGGGAGCTTAGGCCCTTCCACATAAAATGAACCAACTCAAACCTTACTGAATTAGGGCATCTGGCTAAATAATAAATTAAATAAAAATTTTCCAATGTAAAGAGTTACATACACTCATCAGTAACACCTTTACTTCATGGATGCTGTCCTAAATTGACCAAAGTGGTCCAAAGAAAGTATGAATCAAATCAGAAAAGCATCCTCAGACTGAAAGGACTAATACTGGATACACTTCCCCCTCCTTTTAATTTACTGCATACACTTTTCTACAATTTATTATACATTTATAGTAACAGACAAAAAAAAAAAGGCAGCAAAAAAAAGGAATTAATGCATTACAAACACACAGTAGCCTACGGTATAAACACAGGTTTGTTACAATTTGCTCATTCAACATTACCAAACTCAAAACCTCCTCAATCACATTACTTCAATTATTATTATACCAGGTACAAAAATGCAAATTCAGCATGATACTAAAATAAATTACAGTGTGACAGTACAAAAGGAATGTACATAACTACTTAATTGACGCAGTAATTTATTCTTGCCACTACCACCTTTACTCAAACTTTTATTACAGTTAGGAAGGGACAGGCCTCTCACACTGAAGGGGTTTATTAAGGCTGTATGTAACCTCTCCAGTCTGAAAAGTCTATCCTAAAAAATAATAATAATAATAATAATAAATAACAAAAATAAATGGCATCTGAAAAAAAATGAACCATCAGGAGACTACAGGAAAAAAAGTAAAGGATATCCACAGCCATAAAGATCAATAAAGGCATTCTTATTATAATATGACAGCAAAATAAGAAGGAGTTCTTTGATAAAAATAAACGTGTATGGTAATATGCTGGATAAAAGAAAACATATCTGTTCAGCAGTGTGAAATCATAGTTGCCAAAATTTCAGATATTAGAGAATTATATATGTTTTAGTGATGGAGAATGTTTTAGTGATTATACTGTATATGTTTTATTAATGGAGAGAGATGCCTTCATGCAGAGGTTATGGATATGACCCTCATCTCCCCTCCCAAGCCACTAAAAGAAGGACAACTGCCTGTACATGGTCAACCAGTAGTCCACCAGGTTCACAACAAAAAGTTTCAGTCCAATCTGAACCATCATGTCTAAAGAGGTTCAGAGTCAGGCTGGAAGAGTTATATCCCCTATGCAACACAATCCTGGAGCAAGTAACCATCAATATATCTATGTAGGGCAGATGGGGTGGCCACAGACAAATTACATACATATCACCCTGTTCTTTGCTATCAGGGTGCCCTCCCTTAATCTCACCGGCCTCATTTATATACCTCTCTACCCCAAACTCTCTCTTCATTACAAGTCTTCTAGTATTCTGTTGTAGATGATGCCAGATGACTGCTAGCGGGTTATAGGAGGCTGTGAGTATAAATACAGTACTGTCATCATAAACCCACATACGGTTAGATCAACTCTTGCATTCTATTCCAGCTGATTTCAGACAATTAATATTCACCTGAGACTGAATCATAGTCACCTGTGGGTTAATACAGCCAATATTACCCTTCTCAAGGTTGGGGCGACTCTAGTACACCAACCACTAGATGATTTTGTTTAGCTGGGAATGGGTGATGGGTGCCCGAGAGTGTTTCGTAAACCTCCCATGTGTTGAAGAGGGATGCCTTCATGTGGTGGCACTGATATGACTAGGTGGTGGAGCTGCCCAGTTGTACAAACATCCCTCAAATCTTGCCCTATCTCCCAAAAGCAGTTGGTGGACCGGGAGAAGCATAAATTTGATTTGCTGTCCACCAGGATCGTATTGTGATGAGCCGGGGGTTGTAACTACTACTACTACTATTCTACTACTAATACTGTGTCTACCAGTATACTACCCCCACCATCACTCCTCCTCCTACTTCAACAACAACTACTATTACTACTACTTTTACAATACTATAAGCATACCTCTCTCTCACACCCTCCGTCTCCTAGTCCCACCTACATGATGGAATACATTTGATCCTGCATTGGGGGCATTATTTTCAAAGCATTTTTCCATTTCTTTGTTGTCATTACTATCCTCCTTGTCCCTGGTAACCTCGGCATTTTCTTTGAACCAATCTTCGCGGGGTTTGTTGACTTCGCAGTGGGCAATCAAGTCGTCCCCACCAATTATACGGGGAAGCAGGACCACCTCACCATGGCTCTGAGGGGAAAATAACAAGACAGGCAAGATTTTATAGATGATGATGATGATCGTGATGATGATGATGATAATGATGATGACGATACTTTACCAATGATATATGACAGGCAAATCACTTCACAAAGACTGAGGAGGGGTAGGGAGGGGGTGAAGAAACTGTAGCTTCAGGAGGAGGGAGAGAGAGAGAGAGAGAGAGAGAAACTTATCATTTACACTGCTTGTGTATAGAATAAATTATCACATCCCTACCAATACCAAGTTTGTCTGAAGTACCGTATTAAGTGGTCAACAATTTCAACCATCCCTCAGATGCAAACCCTTAATGGAACACGTACAAATGGACCGCCAGACCTCACTAGACCTCCAGGCTTTTATTTAGAGATCCAACTGTTACAGATTTTTTTATGAATGGAGGACACCTGTGTGTGTGTGTGTGTGTGTGTGTGTGTGTGTGTGTGTGTGTTTCCTTCTTCTGTTCATCATTAAAAAAAAAAAAAAAAAAATCATTTAGGGATAGCACTATATCAAGTGAGTGGATGGTGTGTACCCCCACCAACCACAAAGGGTACATATATACATTACAGAAAACCAGAACACATTTACCTTTCTAAATCGCTTGTAATTAATGAGGCCAGTTGAGTCGAGTGTGGAGGTGGTGGTGGAAGGCGAGGGTGGAAGTGGTATGGAGTGGACCAGGGACCTCACTTCCACCACCACCAGGGACTTCTCCAGTTTGCCACCCAGCTCATCCACACCATCATCCACCACCCTGCTGTTCTTCGCTGCCTCTGCTCTGTTGTTATTCTTCTCTTGCTCACTGGGAGACCTTTTAACATTGCCCGATGTCTTCTGTCGAGGAGGATGTGTTAAACTTTGTGAACCTTAGCCTGACAAGTATTTTTTCCTTTTGCAGCTTACTTCCCACGGCTCAACAGTAGGATAAGGCAATACTATAGCTCTACATCCTTTCTACACACTTCTTTGTGACTAGCAACATATTCTAGTGTTAATCTCCAGTTGCAGCTCAGCATTCAAGATAGAGACTGCAATTTTCGGTAAAGTTACTGCAGACAATGTAGTAAGAGTGTGATGGTATGGAGTATATGCCTTAAAAAATATAACTATATAATCATCAATCCCTTATATCAGTGGGATGATGTATACATAGACAGAGATGGATAGAAGACAGACACAGATAGATGGATAGATAGATAGACATAAACTAACAAAAAGAAAGACAGATACAGTAAACAATTTTCACATATTTAAACAGCTGCTGAATTACTCTACGGTAACACCACTTACAAGTCATCATCATCGTTTTCCTCACTTCCCTTCCTCCTCATCATCACCATTATCCTCATCTTCATCCCCAGCATCATTCTCCTCATTCTCATCTTTCTCCTCATCATCATCATAATCATCAACACCATCATCTTAACTCTATCACCAGTATTGCTAAATGAGTTGAGGAGATACAGACACAGGAAAACACAAGAGTTATAAGATGTCAAAGTATAAACCCAACCCACCTTAGATATAAAGCCTTCATAAGCATCATCATCATCATCCTGCTGAGTAATGCTGCTGCTGAAGTTGTTGACTGACTGTGTTGTGATGTCAGCAGTGTTTTCCCTAGCTGACTCACCATCCTCAGAACCACTCTTCTTGATGATAATGCCCTGATCAGCAGCCTCCTTAGAACTGCTCTTCTTGATTTCAATACCCCGCTCAGCAACACCACCCTGCTGACCGTTGCTGACTGACTGACTGGGTGGTTCATCAGTAGTGGTGTTAAGTTCTGTCCTCCTGCACTTGGCTGCCACAGCGGCAAAAGGTTGAGCTACTGTATTTCGATCAGGGGCAGTCGGTTCAGCTGCAGTCTGGAACAGGATGAAGAAAATATGCCATAGCAGAACTGGATGATGATCATCATCATCATCATCATCATCCAGATCTCTTTTTCCCACCTAAGGATAGATGGGATGTGGCAGGGTTGAGAAAGAATGACAAAACCTGACAGGATAAACTAGCCAAAAAATCTACCTAGCAAAATGGGCCACTTTTTGTTGGCTTCTCCTTCTATCAGCTTTTTATTTTACTCTGAATGCTGTGTAAAAACAATTAGATAAACAAGCTGTATGCTCACACCTGAAAGATCCCACCACCATCCTATAAAACTGTGTGATCTGAGGAAGACTGAAATACAAGTGACAACCTTGTGGTGGAGGTAGTAACACAGTTCACTGACCCAGTGCAATACAAAACATATTCAGCCGACACTCACCTCAGCTGCCAATCTTCTCTTGGAGCTCTTGGCTGGATGAGTAAACAAATCCTTCATCTCCTGCCTCACATTGCCGTCCATTCCATTCATCGGCAGGTCTCTGGTGCTCCCTGATTTGCCCTCGATATCAGCTCGGTTAGTGGGCCTCTCATTTAAAGCTTCCTCTGATTGTCTTGCTCTCTTCCCCCCACCCATCCAACCAACATCTGCACCTGAGAAATCTTCACTTCTTGTCCTTTTCTCTGCATTACTTGTACCTTTCTCCTCTCCTTCAGATCTCCTATTCCCCATCTTCCCACCCTGCAACCTGTTCTCCTTATCCAAATCTCCTTCAACTACATTATCATCATGTCTCCCAGTTCTCTTTTCCCTTCTCATTAATATACCCTCCTCATCTAATATTCCATCAGCTTCCCTATCCTCAAGTCCCCTGCTTCTCTTTCCTCTTAAAGTCTCCTCTCCTCTAGTTGTCCTCTCTCCCAATCTCCGCTTCCCTTGTTGGAAATCTATCTCATCCAGTATATTCTCCTCCACAACCTCCTCTTTGACTGGAACATAGGGTTGGGTCGCCTCCTCCTCATTCCGTAAAGTTGTTTCCTCATGGTGTCGCAAAGTCTCTGCTTTCAGACTTGGCAAGGTGAAAGGAACCATGGGGATTGTGCGTTCCACCGATGGAACATTGATGACGGTGGTATCTGCCAGAGTACAGTCAGTCGTCAATTAATGCTTTCAGCCTGAGGATGCCCTTCTATATAAATTTTGATATTTCTTGACAAAATCTTCTGCACAGGAGAAACTTTACAAACTGAAGGGGTTACATGCTGTCTTAACAAACCTCTTTGAATAAAAACAACACAAGAGGCCTTGCTACACTGGATCAAACTGTCTGGCATCAGCAAAATAAAACTAAAAAGGATGTCACCTGGAATCAGAAGGTTCAAGTGAAGAGTCTGTGCTGGTGAAATGCAATCTTAAGTCAAAGAACTTTGTAAGGCAAGCTTCTGAGTCATGATTATGGATGCTACAAGCACAAAATATACCATACTTACTTAAAACCAACCTTAAAGTGAATCATGAGCTACTTTCAATGAAAAACTAGTGTTACCATACTTCATCGACAACACAATAATGTTGCAGTTGCACCAGTCTCATCTAAATGTGAACTCCATGGACTGCAAGCTGAAGCTACCATTCCCCTGCAGTTTATTATCCTCCTTCTGAAGGATAAGAGCATTTGTACAATCTGGTTACATTGTGTCACTGTGTATGGCATTCCTCTCCAGCACTAGCATAATAATGAAACAGCTCTAAACCTGAACCAGCTACCTGTACTCAATGCTGTTTTGTTTTCACTGCCAATGGTAACACTCTCTACATCCTCTCTCTGGGTGCTGGTGTGTTGGGGGGCAAACTTGGATTCAGGCAGATCAAAGTCTTTCACATCACCCTGCATTATGTAAAAATGGAAACAAATCAATAGAAGAGATTTTAAAAATCAGTCCTTTTAAATACTTGTATTTCAAATATTCCACATCTTTCACTTCAGAGAAAAGGAGAAAAATGGAAACAGGAAAATAAGGACAATTTTAAAATATGAGTGCAAAAAATAATTCCAAGTCTTCCATTTCAGACTGGAAAATGGAGAGAAGTTAGCAACAAGGGTTTAAATAATCTATAACTTTGGAAGAGTTTTAGTATCTGTATTTCTTTTGCCTAGCGAAGTTCTTCATAACTCTAAGCCTTATCTAGGTGCTAGGGTTGATTTCTGTATGCTTGGTGGTACTATAAGAAAGTCAAATGATAAAAAAGTCATTATCATAATCTTAACCTTATTCCCACCACAATAATAAAAGACATTACAAAAATACTTCAGAATTAAAGCTTAACAGTTACTATATCAAATAATCATTATTGAGGGTAAAGGCGTATACTTGGTGCAATAATTAAATGATCGCCCTGAATCAGTTGGATCTATCAATTATATTAAGTAGGATACATGTACAGTAATGTAAAAGTCCTCAACTTATGTAATTAATTGGTTCCTGCAGCTCTTATGTATGATGAATTTTTACTTAAGTCCATCACACTTACTCTTTCTCTCTCCTCTCTCCATTCTCTAAATGATGTCCATCATTGTTTCCATCATTACAGTGTGTCATTTGTTGCTGCTGCTCTCACCAACACCACTACTCTTCAGCTTTTGAGACACGTTGAGGGCCAAAATAAAGAAAAACACAACCGTGTACCTCCTGTGACTGCAGTAACATGTGTACTGGCAAAACAAACAGAGAGGCAAGAAGCAAAGCCATCTGATGCCTGACTAACAAAGTAGGACTTGGCACGCATTTTAAATACAGGTAGAATAGGTATGGAGGAAAATGATAACGATGATGGAGAAAGTCCTCACCGTATATTGCTGATATGGTCCAAAATATCACCATTTTTTCCATCCAACTGGTACTATTGCATAAACAGCGGGAAAGTGGTAAATCAACTCAGCAGTCTTGGTTCCTTCACTGCAGCTTGGTGCAAATTTTCAGCCTTTTGCAGCTAATTTCATATAGCTCCATGGTAGGAAAGACTTTACTATGGCTCTATATCCTTAACATAACACTTCTCTGTGACTAGCACCACATTTTAGTGTCAATCTATCATTACAACAAAGCATTCAATATGGAAAGATGGTACCTTATTTTCTGGTAAAGTTGGAGTAAACAGAGTATAGAAATGGAACTTTAATAAATAAAATAAATAAATGAATATAAAGCAAATATATAAGGAAAACTTACTGTATACAGGAGTAAATCTTAGAAAATGAGTGAGGGTGACATTATTTTAAATCTGATCAGGATATGTATGTATAGAGATAAGTAACAAACACCTGCATCCATGCCAACTTAATAACACCCAACTAACCTCATCCTTCAATGTGAGGTTGTTGCCCTTAGCCAGGGGCCTGTTAGAACGCTTTACCACTGCGTTGTTGGACTCCACACTGTCTCCTGCCGACCTGGAAGTAAATAAGCAGTTTTGATATTTTCACTAAGGAACTATATAAATATTCTTTTTCTCATAATACTGTGAAATAGAGGGGGGGGGGGAGGAAGCTGTGAATACATTAATCCATTTCCATAAATTTAAAAAAGTATATGGGGTAGCAACTCCTCTGACTTTTTTTTTTTGCTCATATAGTGTAGTACTGCCTAAATTCATGCAATCCACAAACTATACTCAGACAACTGGACCCATTTAGGAACTAACTAAGGATACCACATAAAATAAAACTGTGTGGCAATAGCCCCACCAATCCATCATCTAATTCCGTGCTGCCCCATCAGTCAAGTGTGGACCCAGGGCTAATCTTAATCAGTCTAGACATTTAGGACAGGGGGAGAGTGTTGAAGAAAGTTATATGGTTAATTTAATGGCCTAATGGAATACTGCCAACTTGGGTGGACTTCTTGTGGCCCCAGGCTCATCTGAAAGGGAAAGGTGAGAGACATTTATATAACCAGGCAGTGAAAACACCCAGTTACAGTATATTGGTGTCACTACATGAAGGCATCCCTCTCCAGAGCCTGGGTGGATAAAAACTATCAAAGAAAAAGGGCAGCTACCACACACTTGCCTTTTTCTCTTGTTGGTGGCCATTTGCTTTTCATGTGACTGTATCTGTGTGACTTGCGTGGTACTCCCAGATGTTGACAGGGATGTTGCAGTGGCAGAGGACGCTGGTGGGGAAGACGACGTAGGGGTAGGAGGAGGCAGTGCAGCATTCCGAGGTGAAGGGGAGGGTCGGGAAGCTGTTGACTGCCCTGTCTCCGGCACCTCACGCGTTCCAGTCAACAGCTCAGCAGGGGAGTTTACATCCTGCGTCTCTGTGGCATAAATTTTCAGACTCTGGGGGGAAGAAAAAAGATGCATATGATGACAAACAAGAAAATATAATTGTGTGGCCTAGGAAAAATGTCCATCCCACCAGTGGCACAGACAGAATTTCATGATCAGAGACTCAGTAACACAGATTTTTCAGACAAATGGAAAGAGAAAGGCATATGAGGAGACTTGGAAAAAACTATAGCCAACTGATTCCTTCCCCAACATGTGTCCTGGACAAAGGTATTGTATGACACAGAATTCCATGGCCTACATCTAAATGGCATATATTTTGAGACTCAGATAAGAAAAGGCACATCCTGGGGGGGGGGGGAAGGATTTCATTCTTACAGGGTCACTCTGTTTCACCAGATGGCTCATTGCCAAGATGCAGAGTCTCCTGCAACATTCTGGTCAAGGCTCCTAACCCTGTCACACATCTCAGGGGCCCATCCCAAATTTCTTTGCTCTACACAGTTCCCTACAAGGGACAGCCTTGCAGGGACAGCTGCTTGCCTGTGGTTGATGGGTCTGCTTGATCAGACAGACTGGGATAGCACAACAACAACACACAGGTGTCATGCTTTACACATTCAGGGCTGTACAGTGCTTCACTCAGTTACTCCCACACATTCTCTTCACATGTCATAACCATCTTGGCCTACCTGTCTACATCACTCACCACCCCACCTGCCTCACTTCCTCACCACCCCACCTGCCTCACTTCCTCACCACCCCACCTGCCTCACCTCCATCTGCTGTGATGAGGATGAGTTGGATCGTTTGAGAATGCTGGCCATCCTAAAGGCAGGGTTGCAGCAGCCACTGGTTTGTACGAAGAGGATGGAGAGCCCAATGTCTGACTCGGGGATGGATGCAAGATTGTTTTCCTCGAGTAATTCTGTTGATGCACATTCCGTGAGATCAAAGAGCCATCAACATCGGCATCATCATGGCTATAACCACCACCACCACCACCACCACCACCATCATCATCAATATAATTACTGTACCTGAAATCATCATCCCACCACCATCACCACAATCATCAACATCAATCATTATCATCAACCCAACCTCTTCTCCCATCAAATGATGGGGTGAGGTAGGGTCCATAAGCAAGGAAAAAACATGATAGATGGGCCCAAGACCAAAAGGGGAGACTGAGTTCAGAATATGAATGGATGGTGACAAAAACAGTAGTTGTGGCGAGGGAAAATGACAAAGATCTAAGATGCTGAAAAGGACAACTCAAGTGCACACTGGACTAATACATAGGATAATGATGACAAAATCTAAACTAGCATGTAGTGCGACATGAACCCAGTGAGCTGCAGGCTGAGGGTACCCTCCTCCTGCAGCCCACCATCCTCTATCAATCTACCTATCTATTGCCAGACGCCTTAATCCTGTAAGGGGTGGCCACAAACAAATCGCCTCCATGTCACCCTGTCCCCCGCCATTTCACTGCGTTGCTCCCAGCTCACACCCCACTCTCTCATATACCTCTCCACTCCATCCCTCTATCTCATCCTTGGGCTCCCCCTCCCTTTCCCCCCTCCACCTCACTCCTATACACTCTCCTCATCAGTCTCTCACTCTCCATCCTCTCCACATGACCATCCTCCTGTTGGGGAATAAAGAAGGAACTGGGAGACATTTGCAAACTGGGCTGTGGGGGTGTCCAATTATATAGGTGTCAACAAATGAAGGCGTCTCTCTCCAACATTTACAATATGCAGTGGATGAATACGAGATGATGGTAACGGTAATGATCTCAGCGTTGTATGACTAATGAACTATTCTCTGTTCACTTCAACTTGCTGTAAACCTGCCACCTCTCCATCGTGAATGCTGTGCTGTAACAAGAGATTAGCACTGGAATATGGTCATGAAAAGTGTTAGGGAAAGGATGCAGTACCACAGTAGTCTCTTATTCAGCCACTGAGCTGCAGGAAATAGACAATAAATAGACAAATATCTCCAGCAAGTCAAAGTGAAAGTACTACAATGATAATACTGATCTCTATAAAATCAAAGTACAGTAAATTAACTATACCAATGACCTACACAACAATATGAATCAAAGGCATACATACTAGAGGCAGCAACGAAGAGAGGACTTGAAGGCTGCTTGTCTGGAGGAGGCTGTATGAGTATATGGGTTGGTGGGGAACCAGACAGGTGGTGACAGTTGGATTTGGACAGCTCTTCCACTTTCCCACCTGTAATGACAATATATCATGACCACTGCTCCCACCAGCACCACCACCATGACCTCTGAATGGACTGCGGGAGCATGTAAACAACATGAAGAAAGAATGTACAAAAGAAAGAGAACTATCAACATAATTCCCAACGTAATGCTTTGGGCAGCATGAAGAGCCGCCATCAGGAGAGCAAGGCCGACACGTGCAATTACAATGGAGCCTAAGGGAAAAAAAAAAAAAAAAAAAATGAATGGATCAGTCTTTCAAAAACCATTCATGTCCCTGGAATCAAAGTTCCACCTCAAAAACACTAACCACATGCACATATTTTAGGAGGCATTTCCATTTGCTGATGAAGTTTATATTACCAGGGTATCAAAAATAAAAAATAAAAAAAAAGTCATGTGATCCTCCATACATAATTCATTCAACTAACTCATCTGTCAGTTCCATAGCCTGTGTAACTACATCTTGTTTTCTCACACAAACATTTACCATATTCATTCACATTCTTCTTGGCCTATTACACTTCCTCCAAGATTCAAACTCACTAAATTACAGTCATCTATCTATCTATATACCTAGGCTGCTTCCCCCAAGGAAAGGGAGGTAGTCATACATTTAAAAAATAAATAAATAAATAAAAGCTGTTTTCTATGAGCTGGAAGCTAAACAAAGTGCTAAAATCTGCTAATTACTTCCCTCAATTGCTGGAAGCTGTTGGAAAAAAAAATATGAGTGATAATAAAGGATCTGTAACAGAATGAGTCTCAGCTTGGACTCTAACTTTATTTACTTGTGGATGCATGTTTCCTGCCCCAGGGAGAAGACTGAGTGGCTAGTTACCAAGTTTGTAGCCACACCTCATTCTTACAGTAGCTCTCAAGGGTCGATGGTAACTAGTTACTACCATCCCTAAACTACACTACACTATAACTGTCATTTTTCTGAAGACACTTTCTGATGCACTGAATACATGATACACTGATCCACTTAATACATACCACAACAATGATGCAGTGAATACATAACACTGATGCAGTGAATACATAACACTCTGATGCAATGAATACATGATGTTTGATGTTCCTTAACCCTAACACCTAAGGGGGTCTCCCAGTGATGGATAAGACTGCCCAGCATTGACCAAAGTACAATACATATGTCAACCTTTGGGGCTTATAGGTTACAATGAGACAGTTCCTTAAGCCTCAAACCTTGGGAGTTTCCTTGAGTAGTAAAATGTCCATAGTTAGCCAAAATACGACACAAAAGTCATTCCCTGTGGCTGAAGTATAAATATATTGGTCCTGTACTTATTTTACCACAACCTTTATTATACCCTATGGTGTCTAACTTTCACTATACTGTACTTTAATGTTTATGTGATACTGCATTAGTGCACTAGGCAATATGTGGGGCTGTATTCTGGTAGGCTTATGAGGCTTTCCTGCAATTCCTTCTCAGTAATTTAACTTTAATACTGCTCCTCAGTATTCTTATTCATGGCTTTCTAATATCAACACATTTTTCAGAATCACACACAACAGAATATTAACATGCCATAAACAGAAATAAACTGATAAAGAAGAGGTACCAGAAAGCTTCCAAACGTAATTACAATATAGGCCATGAACCCATACAAAGGTACTGACCTGCAAGGATGACTGCCGGTCCCATTCGCTTCAACTGTTTGGTGGAGTGGAAGAGGAATGTTTTGCCCGACAGCACCTTACTTCTCCTCTCATCTGGAGCAAAGGATGCCTGTGCTCCTTTGATGCCCTCCTCCTGTTGGTATGGTTATAATCATCACTTTACCATAATAATCAACATCTTCCTCTCTCTCATCATTAGCATTACTATCACACTCATCACTTTATTTCCCATTTCAAAACACTAACGTTCACACATCACTGACACTGCAATTTTCTCATGTTTCACTTTTATCTCAATATCCATGAAAGAGCCACCTCCTGGTTACATTATCCTTACACATCTCTCACTCTATCAGCTGCTCCTCTTCCTCTGCTTTCGTTCTCTCTAGTATACATTTGTGCTCTTTTCTTTCTCACCACATGGTTTGCCCCTTCCAATAAAGCCCTCAATCTCTCTTTCTAAAACTTTCTCAGGATCTGTATCTATTTTCAGGAGATATCCAAGGCATCTTAGACCTGTAATCAATTAAGGGGGGTTTCTGACACTTTATCCTTAGTGATTTGCATTTTACAGCTCATTATTCCCTTGTATTATATATCTCTCATACTGACATAACTGCAGCAAGATAGAAGTTAAAGTACCAGATGTAGAAATAAACTGATCAGGAAGAAATAACATGATACCTCCTTGGCTGACAAGAATAACAACCTCAATGTATTCCTCTTCACTCAATCAACAATGCTATACTGTACTTTACTTCCACAACCCTTTCATCCATTTCAGATCCTTCTAAACTTATCTATTATTATTCAACCCACTTTCTTCCATGGCCTGCAGCCTCTGTTCAAAATTCAAAATGCTAACTTCATTCCACACATCCAAATAAAACCCTCCTTCAATAAATTTCTTGAAAATCACATCCTCAACTCAACACATCTCAAAATCAAATGAACTTATTCACACTTTTAAATCACATCCTCAACTCACCACACCTCTTCTAAATCAAATCCCAAATCAATGCACTTCTTTTACACTCTTGCTTTATCAAATCTTCCTTCAACCCTCACTCTTCCAAATAAAACAATTGATCAAAGCATTTCTTTCACACTTTTAAATCCATCCTTATTCAAATCACTCCTTCCATATTCTTTCAAACACTATGTCAATGCACTTCGAAAACAAACTCTGTCAACACACTTCTTTTACACTATCCTGTATCAAACTCTCTTTCAACATACTCCATCCACACTCTTCCTAACCAAAATGTAAGTCAATGCACTTCTTATACTCCTAATTCAAAATCTCTTTCAATCAAATGCTCCTTAACGCACCAGCAAGGGAGGCTGGAAATCTGCTGGCTTGGGGTGAGGTGTGCGTTTGACCACAGCATCAGCAAGGGTGGTGAGGTACTGTGGGGTCACTATCATTCGTCCTGATGCCAATGCATACACCACCTGTCAACAAATACAGTCATGTACATGTAGCATGGCAAAATGCAATATACATACCATCATCATCATCCATATCTCCTTTACCACCCTAAGGCAGGATGAGGTAGGGCCCAAAGAGCAAGAAAAAAATTAACAGAATAAGATACTGTACTAACTAAAATTTGCCCAAATGAACCACACTCCCTTCATTCACCATTCACACTCACGGTATGTCATAAATGTAAGGCCTCATATCCTCTACTGCCACTCTGGGTCTAATATATGTGAGACCACCATATACTACACTGTGATGCTTTCCATCACATTCTCACAACCCTATCCACTGCACTGGATAAAGAGGACTTGGCATACTGCAGTCTAGTCTAGTCTTCTCTCCTCCCCTCTCTCTCTTACCTTAACAGTGAGTGTGATGCCAGTCATGACAAGGTAGGAGCATGCTGGGTCCCACTCTGTCAGGCAGTGGCCACCCAGGGTAAGCAGTGCCTGGTTAATCATGGTCTTGTTCTCAGGAGGCACTGCCGATGTTGTCACTACCAGTCCACGATGTGCCAGCCTGTGGAGTAATACCCAGTTGACAACACCATCAGAAACTTTAATAACTGCCTGGGTAATGCCCAAACATCATCATCATCATCATCATCATCATAACCATCACCACACACACCCCTACCTCACTCCAGCACCTACAGTAACTACCACAGAGAACAAAAGCAAACACAAATACTGACCTGCTAGAATTAATGAGGATGCCTAAACAGACCAAGAACCCATTTTTATGTCCAATGGTGGAATGTTCCTGAATCTCACTGTCCCTCTATATACCATCTTTAATGAAGGTACTATCACAACCAAAATCTCTCTCTCTCACAAAACTATTCAGTCACAAACACTAACCTCCAAACATTGGCGAGCATGCCAAACCGGACCAGATCCCCATTTTTTAGTTCAACAGAAGAGCGTTCGGGAATCTTGCGGTCACTCTGGATGCCATCATTGACAAAGGTGCCATACTTGGCCCCCAGCTCAGTCAGTTTCACAGATGGCACTTGTGCGGGCTTTTTCTGCGGAGGTGCATACATTTACTGTATTAAACTTTTTACCTGAACCTGGCACTGGAGAGGGATGCCTTCATGTGGTGGCACTTGGCCAGGTGGCTCATTCACCTACTGATACACACATCCCTCAATTACTTCCCTATCCCCTGAAATCAAATTAAGTGAATCACAGAAAAACCATCGGGAAGAACAACTTTGAATGCAAAAATGAGTGAGAGTAGACTTACAAAACTATACCACTTAATCACTTACCAGATTGGCAACTAAATGTGTAAGTTGCAGTGAGGCATGTGAGCGGCTGATGGAACTGTCCCCAGCGAGAAGTATGTGGCCATCCCGTCGACTCACCAGCAGGTCATGCCCACATGGCAGATAGTGCACCACACCTGGAAACACAAGTCACTGGTTACTGTATGTGCATCATCATCATAAAATACTTTAGGTCAGTGAATGTGTGATGTGCAGTAAGTATTTAAATGAATGTGTCAAGCTCAAGTCACACCCACATGGCAGAAAATACACCATGGCAAAAAACACAACAGTACATTAGTTATGTGCATCATCATCAACACCAGAAACTATAGTTCAGTGAGTGTGTGTGATGTGCAGTGAGTAGGTGGGTGAACATGTGTGACTAATGGAGGTGTCCCCAGTGAGGTGTATATGGCCATCCTATTGATTCACTTTCAATGCTTGGCTGTAACAAGAGATTAACACTAGAATCTGGTACAAGCCATGATAAGTGCTACAGAAGGATGCAGGGCCAAAGGATCATCTGATTTTGTAAATGAGCTATGAGAAATGTTTTCCAAAGGAATTTTAAAAGTCAGCTTGATCTTTTTTTTTTCTTTTTTTTTAATAATATAATCTACACCAAAAACTCTTTTTTTTTACTTTCCATGGATGCTGCTTTACTGACAGTGCTGCAGTAGTCTACCATCACCCAGGCTACCATAAGCTGAATTTATGTTAATCAAGAAGTCAGTTCATCATTTTATTGTATCAGTACAAAAAAAATCCAAATTTCAAAAGCTTTCTGAGTCTGAACACTTCAAATTTTGGGAACTGAAATGTACTGATTGAAAATCTATCTGCTTCAACCAGTAGTATACTCAGATTTCCAAAAATGACTGACCAAGGTGGAGTTAAACACAAGGAAGTGAAGCTTGGACCTTGTTGGAGGGACTCAAGTCAAGAGTGAGAGCAGTGGAAATGAGTGTTTTGAGAGAAGCATATGGAGAGAGAGACTGATAAATGGGGAAGTGAAGGAGCATTGTGGTTTAGATTTGGATGTGAGAGAAAACTTTAGGAGAAATACACTGAGGTGGTTTGGCCATATAGAGAGCAAGAGACTGACATGGAGGGTGTATGTGAGTTAGGTGGAAGAGGGGAGAGGGAAGGGGAGGCCAAGGATAAGATGGAGGGATGGTGTGGAAAGGTATATGAGAGAGGGGGATGTGAGCTGGGAGCAGGGCAGTGAAATGGCAGGGGACAGGGCAACATGGAGGTGATTTGTTTGTGGCAACCCCTTACAGGATTAAGGCATCTGGAAATAAATAGATAGACAGATAGTTGTACAAGCAAAGTGAGCCTAACTGGACCTAACCCAACCATGAAAGCAACATTCAGCAGTCATAACTTTGGTATATTAACTTCTGTGTAGTATATTATGCAGAATTTGGGTTTCATAAATGAAGTAGGCTATGATGAAACTTAACCCTTCCCAAATACTTCTCTATATTTGTTAGTGGATGCTCTCCTACTGGCAGATTTTTGGATATTGCTCAGTACCCATATACTTGTGAAACTTAGTAGTAGTTGCAACCCAGACTCATCTGAGTGTGAGCCCAGAGGACTGCAGGCCAAAGTTCTCACTTATGCAGTCCCCCATCCTCCTTTCAGAGGACTGGGAGGCAAGAGATGTGCGTTTGTAACACGATGCAGTTCCATCACCCGATAATACTGATGTCACCAAGTGATGGCTCCAGGAAGGTCATGAGATGAGGAATGATGTTACTATATTTATCCCATTCTGATAAGTTGCTCAGAATTACTTAATGATTTTGTGCCTTACAGTATAACTTAATCTGTGCTGCTACAGTCTCAAATACACTAAAAATAAATAACGTAAATAACAAGGTGGTTAAGGTGCAAAATAAAGCCTCATAAGCAGAAAGCGAGGGAAAACATCAAGTGGAATGAAGCTCTTCCCGTCAATTCTTCTCCTTTATAGCCTGACAAGGCTATTAGTACCCACGAAAAGTTATATAATAATATCACAAGTGCTTCCAACTAATTATACTCATCAATACATACCAGGAGACGCCTCGTTGCCTTCTAAGACCCACATTATTATTTACTTCTCCCCGCCACCACCGCCATGAGATCAGCTGATGACTTGATGCTCTTGATCATCTCGCTCTCCGTACGATTATGAATTTTTGGCGCCCACGCTCTTGTTGGCGCATTTATTAGCACTGTACCTTTTACAACAAGAAATATTTCAATTCAAGTCGATTCTGTATTTGCTGAAGAAAATGTGTGGCAAGATCCACTACCTTTTGCTGTATAAGTAGGCTACTCTGTACACCTTTTCAGCATATATATTTCAGTTCAATTCAATCAGTATTTCTTATAAATTTTGTTCTTGCTATTTAGGGACGATTTAACTCAGCTAAGACTAGACTTCAAGAACAGGAGGGGTTGGTTAATCATAGATACTTCATTAACCCCCTCAAAGCGATATCGTGTTTTTTTTTCTTTTTTCTTCTTGCTGTTTGCAGGCACTTATATTCAGCTTAGGAGAACCCTCGAGCAGTGAAGGAGAATGCCTCACCCACAGTGTAAAGACTCAACTGTGGCCCCACCCTTCTTTTTCTGTCTTTCTTCCGTTCTGCTTCACCTCGATTACTCATATTCACTGATCCTCTCTACCACAGTGTATAGAGTATCTACACTGTGCTCTCTACTAACTGTGGGCAAGACCCACCACCCTCTTTTGTTGTATTTGCACTCAGTACCTTTTACAGCAATAATTATTTCAACTCAGTTCAGTTCCAGCCATGTTCTTGGCATCAGTTCTAGCCATGTTCTTGACCTGTGACATACAGTTTTTCTTTTACTACATCATAAGAGTACAAACTCATCTACATTTTGGCCAAGGCTTGCTAACTGTATATTTAGCACTAGTCTGATTGTAGTCTATCCTATCAAGTCTACATAGCAAACATATTCTTCAACTGTCTATCATACTCATGTTATACCAGTGTCATACAAGCATCCGTTAACGTGGTTACTATACTCACTTCACTTTACCTTGGCCTACATATACATTTTCTCCCATTTTGACTGCAAAACTATAACAAGAGATTAACAGTAGGATATGATGCTGGTTGCGAAGATGTGCAATGAAAAGGATAGCTACTGTCATATTCTGCCTTTATCCGAGCTACTGAAGATGTCCATCAAGTGACTTATACCATCATCATCAATCCCATTTTGCCCCATTTAAATAGGAGTGTAGGGGTCCAAGGCTAAGCTACTCAGTCCCGACATTTATGGCAACGGTGACCAGTTCTCCTGCTCTGAGTGGCATTATGTGAGCAACAAATCTCAACCAACCCTCAGACAGAACCCATACCAGCTCCACTCAGCTGGAACGCCTTAACCCACTAAACCACCAGGCGTGTTTTGGTTATATGGTTACCACTCAGCATCGTAAGTGGTTTCCCGAGATACAGGAAACCATTTGGCTTGTCACTCAATGTAAAGTCACCTGGAAAGAGAGAGAGAGAGAGAGGGGGGGGGAACAAAAAAATATACAGTATATAAATAAACTGCTGAATGATTACCTTTCCATTCAGCTTACTGTTTCAGAAACGGGGGGGTCCCTCGTCCCCCTCTCCTTGTCTGCACCCATTTACTGTAAAGGTGTACTATATAACACTCGTTAGTTTTTGACATCCCACAATTTGATTAGGTAGGGTGTATTTTGCAAGAGAAGAAAATAAACACACTAGGGAATGTATAGGCTTTATTTCCGTCAGTAGAAGGTGGAAATAAGTTACAAGATATCAAAATAAAAGAAAACTGAAGCACAGTAATGCTTGGGATAACACGGTGGGACGAAGACACTGAAATACATGCTAAGACCTATATTTGGTTGTCGTTGTTGGTTAGCCCTGGTCTGTCGCCGAGAAAACCCGTCGACCACAGGTAAGCTTCCGTGGGGCCATTCTACAGGTCCAGTACAGGCCTTACGACAATGAGATACAGGGAAATATGAAAAGGTTTGGTTCCTGGGTGGATGCCGCAGTTTCCTCACCCACGATACACATCACCACCACGAGTAGGCTCCTCATCAGCACTGGCCTACATCTGGTAACGTGAATAAAGAGCATGTCAACAGTGTACAACAAAACACGAACAAAAACAAACACGAATAAAGAATAAGAAAATGAACGAAATTATAATGATGAGCGAGGAGATAAAGATGATTTATTTAGTTGCCAGAGAGAGGGAAGGAATACTGATGAGTAGAAGAGGAAAAAGATACGTGTGATGTCCCTCCTACCCCTGCCCTAGCCCCTATCTTCGACCCTACCCCTAAAATTGTCCCTAGGTTTGCCCCTGTCCCTGGCCTTACCCCTGTTCCTGTTCTTGCCGCTGTCCCAAGTTTTGTCCTTGTTCCTAGATTTGTCCCTACCCCTGTCCCTGTCCTTAAATTCGTCCCTGTCCCAATTCCAAGATTTGTATTAGCCGTTGCTGGAGACTTAAAGGTGCTGGAAACCCTTGGTGTGGCCTGCAGGGAACTAGAAACCCTTTTTGTAGACTGAGATAGACTGGAAACCTTTTGTGTGGATTGGAATGGACTGGAAATCTTCTGTATAGGCTGAAGTTGATTGGAGAATACTTGAGCAGACTGGAAGGTATTAGAGGTTGTCTGTGTGGACTGGAAAGGACTGGAAACTCTTTGTGTAGATTGAAGTGCATTTGGAGAGGACTTGAAGCTACTGGAAGTTCTCTGTGTAGACCGTAAGGTATTGGAAGCTCTTTGTGTAGACTGGAAAGGACTGGAAATCCCTTGTGTGGACTGGGACGGACTGGAAACCCTTTGTGTGGACTGGGAACTACTGGAAACCCTTTGTGTGGACTGGAATGTATTTGGCGACGATTGGAAGGAGCTGGCTGTCCTAACGGGGGACCGGATGGAGTTGGGAGTTTGCAACTGGGTCGAAGTGGTGGTAAGTGACTGGAAAGTACTGGAACCCCTGGAGGGCGCCTGGAAGGAGCTCGAGGAACGAGGAAGTGCCTGGAAAGAACTGGATGGTCTGGATGTTGACTCTAGAGAGCTCTGAAGTCTTCGAGAGGACTGAGAAAGACTGGAAGACTTTTGCAATGATGGTTGAGAATTTTGTGATTTCTGAGACGACTGAGAGAAGCTACTGGGTCGAACAAAGGAAATGGGGCTTGTTAACTGGGATGAACTGGGTCTTACTGACTGGGAGAAACTGTTGGACCCTGTTGACTGGGAGGAACTGGGGAGCTGCAACTGGAACGAAGGTTTAGAGAGTGATTGGAAGGAAGTTAGTGATGACTGTGAGGATCCTGAAGAAGCTGGTGACCTGATCGAACTGGAACCTGGAGTGGCTGACTGGAAGGGTCTTGGGGTAACTGGACGTGACTGGAATGAGGACTGGCTGGAACGCTGTCGCCCCCTGGAAGTCACTGAAAAGAAGGAGCCACCGGGTTTTGCTGCGGATGAGGACGTGGTTTGACCTGACGTAGAGTGAACCGTATTCGTCTGTCCTGTACCTGAATGTTTATTGATGGAAGAAACTCGGCCCACACTAGAGGATTGCCCTATACTGGAAAACTGCGCTGAATTAGAAGCCTGGCCTGTAAAAGATTGCCCTGAACTCTGACTAGTGGATGATGAACGGACTGGAGTGGAAGTTTGGCCTACAGAGGAAAATCGACCTGCAGAGGTTTGTACCAGTGAAGAAGGACGAAATGAACTGGAAGCCTGGCCTATGGAGGAAAATCGACTTGGAGAACTTTGGCTTGCAATGGAAGGACGGATTGTATTGGATGTTTGGTCTGTGGAGGAAAATCGACTCACAGAATTTTTATTTGAAGTAGAAAAACTGCTTGGAATGGAAGTCTGGCCTAAAGAGGACAATCTACTGGCAGAATTTTGAGTTGAAGTAGAAGAACGGATTGAGTTTGAAGTTTGACTTGTGGAAGAAAAACGACCTATAGAATTTTGATTTGTAGTAGAAGAACGGACTGGACTGAGGCTCTGTCCCAGGGAAGAAGATTGCCTAAAGGAGTTTTGGCCTGGAGATGAAGATCGAACTGAGCTAGACGTCTGGCCTAAAGAGGAAATTCGGTTAGCAGTATTTTGGCTTGTAGATGAAGAACGAATTGAATTGGAAGTTTGACCTGCAGAGGAAAATCGGCTTGCAGTAGAAGAACGTACTGGATTAGAAGTTTTGGATACAGAGGAAAACTGGTTGGCAGAATTTCGACTTGGAGTGAAAGTTTGACCTACAGAACTAAATCGGTGAGCACTAGTTTGGGCTGCAGCT
>NC_136994.1:17377241-17379741 GCF_032717465.1 Coenobita brevimanus
ACACACACACACACACACATACAGAGAGAGAGAGAGAGAGAGAGTTTCAAGGATACATAGGCGGCACCGACCATACATACATCACTGGGAGTTCCGCCTCAAATAAACACTTCCTCGTGACTAGGAAAAAAGATATTAATTTTCAGTCTAACATTTTTTCAATTTTCAGACCAACTTTTTTTTTTCTATCTTCAGTCCAGTAGGTGGGGGCGCTCACCATCCACTCACTCGATGTAGTGCTGCTGTCCGGTGTCTGCCCTTTCCTCTCCTCAATCCTTCTTTCCTTCATCCTCTCCTGTCTCTCTTTCCTTCATTCTTTCCTTGTCCTTCGGCCTACGGGTGACTTTACACTCCCTCTTCTGTCTTCCTTTCCTTCATTCTTTCCTCTTCCTTCTGCCTGTGGGTGACTCTACACTGAGTGACAAGCCAAATGGTTTCCTGTACACCAGGAAACCATTTACTACGCTGGGTGATAACCATATAACCAAATTTTGGCGCCTGGTGGTTTAGTGGGTAATTATTGTGCTCCAATCGGATTGAACCGGTGAAGGTTTATATCCAAGGGATGGTTGGGGTTTATTGCTCACGTAATGCCACTCAGGGATGAGTGAGGCTGGTCACTCTCATCTTAAATGTCAGGACCAATTTGCCTAGCCCCGGGTTCTTACGCTCCTCATGGGGCAACGTAGGATTGGGTGATGGATGGATGGACCTTTTTTTTTTTTTTTTTTTCAATTTTCAGTTATTTTTTTTTTTTTTTTTTTTTTTAGTCCAACACTTTTTTTTTTATTTCTGCTACTTGGTGGAAGAGAGGGGCTCCTTCACGTGATGGCACCGATTTAAGTGGGCGGTGGAGCTGCCTGGTTATACACACGTCCCCCAACTTCCTCCCTATCCCCCGAGATGACGATGGTGAGAGAGGGGTAACTTCAGCCTGCAGTCCACTGGGTTGACGCTGAGATGAGCCTGGGATTACTACTACTACAACTACTATACTATCACCACCACCGCTACTACTACTACTACTGCTGCTGCTACTACTACTACTACTACTGCTGCTGCTACTACTACTACTACTATTGCTGCTGCTACTACCACTACTACTGCTACTACTACTACATTTGGAAAAGTCTCTCCTAAGCTGGAGAGAGAGAGAGAGAGAGAGAGTTGACCGTCCTTATAAGATAGTCTGCTTCTTACTGACTTAAGGCTAGTCACGGATCTATGAGAGAAAGAGAGAGAGAGAGAGAGAGAGAGAGAGATTTCACTGTATCAATCCGTATGTATGTCAGCGATCGTTATGCATGGTTACAGTGTTGAAAGATAACGGTGAAAAATGGACTGATAAGAGATAAGGGGCTGAGATGGATTTTGCAAGGCCCTCCCCCCCATTTTTTTTCCTGAGGCACCATCTATTCAAATTTTTCTTCCTCCTCCTCCTCCTTTTTCTTCTTCTTCTCCTCCTCCTTCTTCTTTTTCTTCTTCTTCTCCTCCTCCTTCTTCTTTTTCTCTTCTTCCTCCTTTTTCTTTCTCCTTTTTTCTTCTCCTTCTTCTTCTCCTCCTCCTTCTTCTTCTTCTTCTCCTCCTTCTTTTTTCTTCCTCCTCCTTCTTCTTCTTTCTCCTTTCTTCTTCTTCTTCCTCCTCCTCCTTCTTCATCTTCTTCTCTTCCTCCTCCTTCTTCTTCTTCATCTTCTTCTCCTCCTTCTTTCTTCATCCTTCTTCTTCCTCCTCCTCCTTCTTCATCTTCTTCCTTCTCCTTCTTCATCTTCTTCTCCTTTTTCCTCTTGTCCTCCTGCTCCTCCTCCTCCTTCTTCTTCTCCTCTCCTCCTCCTTCTTATTCGTCGTCGTCTTCTCCTCCTTCTTCCTTTTCTCCTCCTCCTCCTTCTTCTTCCTCCTCCTCCTCCTCCCCAGGGCTCGTACTCTCACCGGTTAAGGAAGCTCCGTAACACCTCTTCCTAAGCGATTTATTTTGCTTGTTACACCGTGCCTTTGTCTTCCGCATTACCTAAATCATTCTAATATCACCATACTCTGCATTAATAACGTACCGGTACAAAAGGCAATTAATTACCCATATCCAAAAATAAATCGCAAAGGAAGAGGTGTTAGGAATCATAAAGGGCTTATTATGGCGTCTATTCTCACCTTTACCTCTGCGAGGAATTTGCAGGTAAGGTGTGTGTGTGTGTGTGTGTGTGTGTGTGTGTGTGTGTGTGAGAGAGAGAGAGAGAGAGAGAGAATCCTTATAAGATAGTCTGCTTCTTACTGACTTACAGCTAGTCACGGATCTATGAGAGAGAGAGAGAGAGAGAGAGAGAGAGAGATCCTATCCTTTCTGTACCTCCCACAGTCTTCTCTCTCTCTCTCTCTCTCCTTCTCATAGTGAAAGGGAAGATGTTCTGATACCTTCCTCTTTGTTGACCTCTCTCTCTCTCTCTCTCTCTCTCTCTCTCATAGTTCCGTCACTATCTGTAAATCAGTAAGGTCGGATCACCTCGAA
>NC_136994.1:17382241-17449741 GCF_032717465.1 Coenobita brevimanus
AGTAACAGCAGGACAAGGATGGGAAGAGAAAAGAATTAAAAATGATTGCAGGAATAGAGATACAAACGAAAGGGAAGAGAAAGAGGAATAGGAGATGAAAAACAGGAAGAAAAAGAGGAACAGAAGGATAAAAGAAAGACTGAAAAGGAAATAATGAACAAGAGAAAGGGCAGGAGCTCCAGCACAACGCACCCACGAATGTAAACAAAACCAAGCGATCACGAGCCTAAATTAAATTCACTCCCACCCCACGCACGACAAAGAACGCCCAAACCTTGAACGTTTACTGTTTTTCTCTCCCTGTCTCTCTTTTCTCATTCATTTCCTTTATCTTTCGTCGCTTTTTATTGCCTTGGTCTCTATATCTCTGCGTTCGTTCGGCTGGGTGCGTTCTTGGGTCACGCTTGAGCCGAATGGGTGACGCCTTCCTGTTTCACTTTCCCGTGTTCAATTTATGCGGACCAAAAAAGGAAAGAAAAGGGAAGGGAAGGAAAGGGAGGGAGGGAGGGAAGGAGAAAGGTGGTGAGGCAGCATCCCGAGAAAAAGACAGACAGGCAGAGGAAGAAAGGGAGGAACGGGATTATTCACTTCACGTAGACATGAAAAAAATACTCAGATTCGTGTGTGTGTGTCCTTACGAAGAGACAAGAGGCACTTTTGTCACGGCATTTCCCTGACGAGGTTTCCAGCAGGTAGGAAGACGTCGAAGATGATGATGGTAACAACAGATAGCAAGAATTCGGTAATGATGATTATGATGATGATAATGATGACAGGTAGCAAGAAGTCGGTAATGATGATGATAATGATGGCAGGTAGCAAGAAGTGGGTAATGATGATGATGATGATCGGCAGCAAGAGGTCGGTGATGATGATGATGATGATGACGGCGATGACGATGAAGATGACAAAGATGATGATTAAACCTGTCTCCTGGGGGTGCGGTAGCACAGTGGTAGCGCGCTGGACTTGTGATCGGGGGATTGCAAGTTCGAGCCTCGCCCGGGCTGCCGTGCCGGGAGGGGTAGCTCCCTCCTGTAACCCTAGCGGGGCTATATAGTCTAATACAGGGCTTAGCTCGGGGGAACTCCAATTCTCCCAAACCTGTCTCCATAAAAAACTCTCTTCAGATCAGAACGCTGGATTTTTTTCTCATTTCATTTAACTTGCATTCAATAAAAATAAAAAAAATGATAATTCCCGCCAAATTCGAATGCTTCATAATCGAACCTTCAAAATTTCCAGATGGGATGATTTTTTTTTTTTTTTTCAGGGAAGAAGCGGCAAAGGAGGAAGGGAAGGGCGAGGTGAGGGCAGGGGTAAAAAAAAAAAAAAGTGGGGGGGGGGAAGGTCGTGGGTGAACCGAAAGAGAGAGGGTGCCGAACGTGGTATGTGTGGGAGTGGAAATACCATCACATGACCTTTGATATTTCGTACGCTGCTTACACACACGTACATACACCTTATACATACGTACACACCTTACACACACCTACACATCTTACACACGCACACACCTTACGCAGCTTACGCACAATCACACATGATACACAGCTTACACACCCACCCACACATTATGATACACAGTTTACACACCCACCCACCCACCCCCACACACACACACCAGTAACCTTTTATGTACAGCGAATTTTTACAGCCACACTTTAGTCACGTACTCCATATAGCGTATAGCATATTTGTACACACACACACACACACACAGAAACAACAACAATAATAATAATAGTAGTAGAAGTAGTAACATACATACAGGTAATATAAATACTATGAAAAGCAGGTAAGGTCAAATTACCATGCTTTCACCTATAATGTGTTAAATAACCAAATATTACTATGGTCTATTTGATTTAATTTGGCAATGATTCCTGAGCTCAGTTGATGACCAGGTGTAGTCAGACTGGAGGGGGGATTTGACTAGTAACCAAGGAGACTCATTTCACTTCCAGCTCAGTTGATGGCCAGGTGTAGTCAGACTGGAGGGGGGATTTGACTAGTAACCATGGAGACTCATTTTACTTCCAGCTCAGTTTATGACCAGGTGTATTCAGATTGGTAGGCGGATTTGACTAGTAACCAAGGAGACTCATTTCACTTCCAGCTCAGTTGATGGCCAGGTGTAGTCAGACTGGAGGGCAGATTTGACTAGTAACCAAGGAGACTCATTCCACGCCACGACGACTTATTAATCAAGGTGTGAGCGTAGCCTAGTTCAGTCAGATTTTAAAAAAATCAATAGGAAAACATGAACAAGAAAAAGAACCATATATGATTTATTGTTGAAAATTCTAGAGACAATTACTTACTCCATCTGACAACCCAAATCATGCAGTTCTTTGCTTACCAATATACTATACTCTTGTCACACTAACTTGGCTTAAAATTGCCATCTCTCCATCGTGAATGGTGAGTTTCTGTAATAAAGTAACTCTATGATGCTAGTCACGAAGAAGTGCTTTGAAAAGAACGCTGAGCTGCAATAACAAAGAATACCGAGTTGTAATTATAAAGTAACTCTTGAATATGATGCTAGTCACGAAGAAGTGCTCTGAAAGGAATGCTGAGCTGTAACAACAAAGAATGCTGAGTTGTAAATATAAAGTAACTCTTGAATGATACTAGTCACGAAGAAGTGCTTTGGAAAGAACGCTGAGCTATAATAATAATGCTGAGTTATAAATATAAAGTAACTATAGAATATGCTAATCACGAAGAAGTGCTTTGGAAAGAACGCTGAGCTGTAATAACAAAGAATGCTGAGTTGTAATCACTAACTCTAGAATATGATACTAGTCACGAAGAAGTGCTTTGGAAAGAACACTGAGCTGTAATAACAAAGAATATTGAGTTGTAATTATAAAGTAACTCCAGAATAATTATGATACTAGTCACGAAGAAGTGCTTCGGAAAAAATGCTAAGCTATAATAATAAACTACGATATGATGCCAGTCACGAAGAAGTGCTCTGAAAAGGATGTAGGGCAGTAGTATTGTCTTTTTCTGCCACCGACGCTCCCAAAAGACGAAAATCTGGGTCAAGTTAAGATGAAGAAGTATTGGCATGCAAATTCGCCAAAATGGTATATATGAAGGCTGATTATCATTTCTCCAGCTTAACTAAATTATAAGAAATAGAATCATGCACAAACTAAAAAAAAAAAAAGTAATGCAAGGGTTCCCAAATCGAAATGGGCGGGGGAGTACAGGTATTACAGGGTTGGGGGGAAATACGAGTTGAGCCAAAATGGTTGAAGTAGCCTTTGGTTCCTTCTTCCTTAAAAAAAAAAAAGGCTCGAAAGTAGGGAGAAGAATTTACCCCTTTTTGAACTGGGGAAAATCAATCAAACGTTTCCTTCTAAATGTGGGAAACGACCACTAAGATTTGGGAACCTCTGATCTAGTACACAGAGGATATTAATACATGCATTAACTAAAACTAAGATGAAATATAGGCAGTGGGATCATGGTGTCTGGCTATAGATAGATAGATTGACAGACAGATAGATAGATTTGCGACAGACTTTCATGGACTGCGCTGATAAGAACACATTTCTAGGTTAAAATTGTTAGTTTAAAGTCACAGTGGTTGGGTTAGGGAAAGAATTTAAAGTTAGAAATAAAGTCTAAGGCAATTTCTCTCCCTGTTTCCCTTTCTTTTTCCTTTTTCTATCTTTTTTCTCTCTATCTTTCTTTTATCTTTTTCTTTTTTCTTCTTCTTTCTTCTTTTACTTGAGATAAACTATATTCCCTTTGCCACTCAGGACCCAAACGTCATGTGAAATATTGATCAATTTAAGAGAGGTTTCTGGTTAGTGAAGGGATCTACTCCATGCTGTGTGTGTGTGTGTGTGTGTGTGTGTGTGTGTGTGTGTGGTGTATAACAAGACAGCACCTTGTAGTGTGTGTGTGTGTGTGTGTGTGTGTGTGTGTGTGTGTGTGTGTGTGTGTAACAAGACAGAGCACCTTGTAGTGTGTGTGTGTGTGTGTGTGTGTGTGTGTGTGTGTGTGTGTGTGTGTGTGTGTGTGTGTGTGTGTGTGTGTGTGTGGGTGTGTGTTGGCAGTGGTGTATAACGACAAGACAGAGCACCTTGTAGTGTGTGTGTGTGTGTGTGTGTGTGTGTGTGTGTGTGTGTGTGTTTACTGTACCCCCAGCAGGGCCAACGGTACAGTCGTAAGGCACAGAACCTCATAGCTGGCATACCCCCGTTCGGCTCCGCAGTCGGTTATGTAGCACTGGCGGTGGCTGGGGTGCACCTGGGGAGGGGGGGAGAGAGGAGGGGATCAAAATTAACAAGAAAAATAATATAAGCAATCTGTTTATATATTTCTAAATCGTACCTCATTTTCATTCACTTAGCTATTTAATTTTTAGTAGCAGTGCAATAAATCTACTCAAACACACATACAGCTACACACCTGACTTTCTTGGACACATACACTATTCCAGTACACACCTTACTGCATACACACCTCACCAATGTATACCTCTCTTGCTGGATAAACAAAGCTACACTACTGACCTTATTGGACACCCTGGCGGACACGTAGGCACCCCAACCCTAACCACGTCCTTAACTGGCTCTCCCCTGCCTCACTTTCACCACCCTACACCACTGGACACATATACAACACCAATATTCACTCTACCAGACACATACGCTGCCATCCAAACCATACTGACCTTACTGGTACCAGGACACACATGCTAGCACAGTACCCATCTACCAGGACACACTCACCTTGCCGGACACATAGGCACCTCCCACCCTGACCCTGCCGATGTACAGATCCTCCCCTGCCTCGCTCCTCCCACCCTGTATGGCCGCTGTTGGTACCTGGCCGGAGCTAGACGGTATCCACTCCAGCTCAGCACCTCCCGTGTTACTCAGCAGCTGTACAACAATGATTAGAGTCAGCGGCGAACTGAAACTGAGTGCGGAATGGTATAAAAGAGACCGTAATGGTATAATGGAGCCCCTAGTGGTATAATAAAGAACCCTAATGGTATAACAGAGCCTTTAATGGCATAACTGAGCCCATAATGGTATAACACAGCTCCTATAGTGGTATAACGGAGTCCCTAATCTTTTATGCTCCTGTATGTATAACCCACTGTGTCAAGAGACAACTTTTAGTTACCCCGAGGAAATTGTTACTAATGACTTATTAACGGGACATTGTATAAACTGTCAACCTTGTTTATTCTTATGTAAATGTTAATGTGGGTAACATGTAACTATGTGTAGCTGTGAGAAGGGCTACGTGACTGATATCGCTGACTTAGGTCTCGCCACTGCCTGGATTTTGATTATGTAGCATGTTTTGAAAGCTAAGAGCTGAGAGCGCGCCCAGCTGTCTACCAGTTCAAACCAGGGCGTCATTCAGGGCACAAATGATACAACTAGCCATGAATAAAGAAGAAACACTAGCGAGGATTTTGAGCTTACCCTTGCTTACAAGTACATAGGTTCTTAATCATAGATGAATACGATGGATATTGTAAAATGAGGAAGGTATGGGTTGCAGTGTAAATGGCTGGTTTATATAAGAGAAAATAATAATTATAATACAAGCACATGGCCGTAGTAAAAATATAATAAGAGTTATAGATGGTATGAAAAAAGTTTTTATGCTTTATTCCGGTCATTACCAATTCCACTGCCCCCAGTATATATATATATTTTTTTCATCTGAGAACTGTATCACTCATCCAACTTGAATACTTAGTCATGGTGGCGTGAAATTTGATAGATCTTGGTTGTGACGCAATACTGAGTCTCCTTGGTTACTAGTCAAATTCTTCCTCTAATCTGACTACATTTGGCCTACGTTGGTTAGGTCTTAATGATGAGGTAGTACTGGGTCTCCATGGTTACTAGTCAGATTTATCCTCCAATCTGACTACACTTGGCCTTTAATGGATAGGTTTTAGTTACGAGGTAGAGTCTCCTTGGTTACTAGCCAAGTTAATCCTCCAATCTCACTACATTCAGCCGTTAGTGGATAGGTCTTAGTTATGAGGTACTAAGTCTCCTTGGTTACTAGTCAAATTCATCCTCCAATATCACTACATTTGGTCTTTAACAGATAGGTCCTAGTTATGAGGTTTATAGTACTGTCTCCTTGGTTACTAGTCAAATTAATCCTCCAATCTCACTAAATTTAGTCTTTAACAGATAGGTCTTAGTTATGAGGTACTGAGTCTCCTTGGTTACAAGTCAAACTTATCCTCCAATCTGACTACATTTGGATTTAACGGAGCTGAAAGAGGTTAGGGATTATTGTCAGACGCCATTAAACAATCTATCTATCTATCTATAGCCCAACGCCCTAATCCCGCAAAGGGTGGCTGCAGACAAAACGGCTCCAAGTCGCTCTGTTACCCACCATTTGACTGCCCTCCCCCAGCTCACTTCTCCCTCCCTCATATACCTCTCAACTCCATCCCTCCACCTCATCCTCAGTCTCCCCCTCCCTCCACTTCACCTACATACACCCTCTTAGTCTTTCATTAAACAAACTATACCTTATACTCACATAGTACTCATGCATGACCTGCGCCTCATCCTCGGTCTCCCCCTCCCTCCACTTCACCTACATACACCCTCTCAGTCTTTCATTAAACAAAACAGTTCCACATACTCACATAGTACTCGTGCATGACCTGTGCCGCACCGCCCCAGGGAATATGTGCTGCTGTTGTGCCCGGGTGAAGGACTCCGGGTATGAGGCCTCCCTGGTGCCGTGCGGTTGCCACTAGGGCAGGGGATGCACCGGGACCTGCTGCAACCGGGGAGGGGCACGTCGACCCCCCGCTGCAATACAACCACTGCAACGCTGCAACACAAATATGAGGTATGGTGTAAAATGCTGCAACACAAATATGAGGTATGGTGTAAAATGCTGCAACACAAATATGAGGTATGGTGTAAAATGCTGCAACACACTATCTATCTATCTATTTCCAGACGCCTTAATCCCGCAAGGGGTGGCCACAAACAAATTGCCTCCATGTCGCCCTGTCTTTTGCCATTTCACTGCCCTGCTCCCAGCTCACATCCCCCTCTCTCATATACCTCTCCACTCCATCCCTCCATCTCATCCTTGGCCTCCCTCTCCCTCTCCCCCCCTCCACCTCTCTCCTCGTCAGTCTCTCACTCTCCATCCTCTCCTGCAACGCATACATGAAGGAACTTCTAGGAGTTACTGGGAAGGTGCTAGGAGTGACTGGAAGCACACACACACACACACACACACACACACATACACACACACACACACACATACACACACACACACACACACACACACAGAACCCATTTACTTACGCAAGGTGGGGGTAGGTGGAGATGCAGGGTAGCTGGGTGTTGCTTGTGCCGCGTAGCTGGGAGGGTGCTGGGAGTATGGCGGTGGGGGTTGCTGGGAGTAGCTGGGTGGTGGCGTCGGTTGTACAAAGCCAGCGCTAGGATACACTGGCTTGGGCTTGGGCTTTAGGATATCGTCGAGGGCCGATGCTGGTGGGAGATATAATGGCAGATTTAGTGAAGACTGGAAGAAATGATAAATTAACTTCAGAGGTAAGTTTTATAGTGGTAGGTGGGAGCGCTCACCATCCACTCACTTGATGTAGTGCTGCTCTCGGATGACTGCCCTTTCCTCTCTTCCTTCCTTCCTCTTCTATCTTTCCTTCCTGTTCCTTCTGTTCACGGGTGACTTTACACTGAGTGACAAGCCAAATGATTTCCGGTAAACCAGGAAACCATTTACTACGCTGGGTGGTAACCATATAACCAAACTATGACGCCTGGTGGTCTAGTGGGTAATTAAGGCGCTCCAACCGGATGCAGCCTGTGTAGGTTTATATCCAAGGGGTGGTTGGGGTTCACTGCTCACGTAATGCCACTCACGGATGAGTGTGGCTGGCCATTCTCATCTTAAATGTCAGGACCAACTTGCCTAGCCCTGGGATCCTATGCTCCTCATGGGGCAACACAGGATTAGATCATGTGTGTATGTATGTAAGTTTTAAGTTTTCTACAATTTGCTGTGACTTGTGAGAGAGAGAGAGAGAGAGAGAGAGAGAGAGAGAGAGAGAGAGAGCACTTACCCACATCCTTCATATCCAGCTTGGGTCCGAAGTAGGTTGGGTCATCATCTAAAAAAGAAAAAATATATATATTAACATTTTTAGTAATTTCAAGCCATATTTGTTTAATCTGTGTTGTTCCCAAACGATTTTTATTTACTGATTTATTTTGGGGAAACTTACGAATTGAATGGGGCATTTTCTTTTTTTCAAACAGCATGGGTTAGTTACAGCCTCCATTAACCCTCGTATGTTTATGACAACTCTAGTCTTATATTCCACAATAATAATGATAATAATAATAATAATAATATGTTCTTGATGGCATCCACTGTGTCTACTTTCCTCCCTGACACAATAAAAATAAATACGTAAGGGCAGAAAAAACAACAAACCTCTCGGTTTAAAAATATTAGAGAGAGAGAGAGAGAGAGAGAGAGAGAGAATAACCACCTACTTTAATGGCATGTTTATTAGCAATGATCCAGAATCCCAACTTGAGAGAGAGAGAGAGAGAGAGATGGATGGATGGATAGACAGACAGATAAACAGACAGATGAAAAGAGAAACCTGTACTGTACACAGGAAAAATCATCCAACATATTATCAAAATGCCGGAAATCGAATCCGAGACTCTCAGGTGTGAGCCAGGCAGCATACCACTACACCACGACCAGGTAAAACTTATCTCATATTGTCACAATCTTGTAACCAATGTCCCTCCGCCCCCACTGTGGGCATGAAGAGGATGAGTTAACCCCCTGGCACTCGGGCACGTAGATGCTTTTAATCTATCCCAAGCACGTACGGCAAGTCAGAATGAAGAGAGAACCCTGACTTGCCGTACGTGCTTGGGATAGATTAACAGCATCTACTTGCCCGAGTGCCAGGGGGTTAACTCATCCTCTTCAGGCCCACGGTAGGGGTGGAGGGACGTTGGTTACAAGATTGTGACAATATAACTTTTACCTGGTCGTGGTGTAGTGGTATGCTGCCTGGCTTTCACCCTAGAGTCCCGGGTTCGATTCCCAGCACATTGGTAATAAGTTGGATGGAAAACAGATGCATGGATGGACAGACGGATGAGTAAATAGAATGATATATGGATGTCAGACTCCCACTCACCACTAAAGGCCCATGTACCGGTGGACCCATAGGCGGTACAGTAGCCATAGTGTGTGGGTCTGATGCTACGGCTGGGGTCGGTGTAGCGCAGGAAGGGGGTGGACTCACCTTCTCTCCCAACCTGGCGGGCATACAACAGCATCAGCATGAGACACACACACACACACACACACACACACAAACCTGAAGGGCATACAAGAACATCAACACACACACACACACACACACACAACCTGGAGGGCATACAACACACACACACACAACCTGAAGGGCATACAACACACACACACACACACACACACACACACACACATACACACACACACGGCAAAAGCGACTATGCAGTACTAAATTGCAACTTCAGGACAGCATATGACATAGTTAACAGCAATGAAAGTTACAAAAAGAGCCTAAACTATAAAAAGGGAAACTATCATGACCTAAAGAAGTGCTTCTTAGAAATTGATTGGGGAAAGGAGCTTAGAGGACAAGATTTAAATGCAATATATAAAAAGTTATGTGAACTTTATGAAATAGGAGTCCAGAAGTACATCACACAGCACAAAGAAGCAGAAAAGAAAATAAAGAAATGGTTCAATACAGAATGTAAAAAATCAAAAGAAAGAAGAGATTTGTTGTGGAATAGATACAGAAGACACAACAGTGAAAGGGCATATAATAATTACAAACAGACAAGAAACGACTATACAAGAATAAGGAGGGAAGCCCAAAAACAGTTTGAGGAGGATATCATAAATAAAAGTAGTGATCAACCAAAGCTATTTTACAGCTACATCAGAAGCAAAACCAAAGTAAAAGATAAAATACAATCCATTATGGACGAGGGAATCACCTATACACAAGAGAAGGATATTTCTGAAGCACTAAACAAGAAATTCCAATCAGTTTTTACAGAGGAAAAAAATTTTGAGAGGGATTATGTGGAACATGCAAGCCCACACATACTACCATATACAGTATATAAACATCAGAAAAAGTAATACAGGAAGTGCTAAGTAAATTAGACAAAGGAAATTTCATGTTGGGTACTACGTGAATGTGCAAAAGGATTTAAGTGAACCATTATTTTTAATTTCCAAGAAATCCTTGAGTCAAGGGAAACTACCTGATATTTGGATGAAAGCAAATATTGTCCCCTTATTCAAGAAAGGAAATAGACAAAATCAACTCAACTACCGACCAGTATCACTAACCAGTGTTGTAAGCAAGGTATTAGAAAAGCTTATAAGAAAAGCTTGGGTAAATCATCTGGAAGAACACATATGATAACAGAAAGACAGTTTGGTTTCAGAAAAGGAAAATCATGTTACTAATCTGTTGAGCTACTATGACAGAGTAACAGACACATTACAGGAAAGAGAAGGATGGGTGGACAGTATCTATTTAGATTTCAAGAAAGCATTTGACACAGTACCATACCAAAGACTTTTATGGAAACTGTACCATCAAGGAGGAATTCGAGGCAAACTGTATTGTTGGATGCAAGACTTTCTCATAAGAAGAGAAATGAGAACAGTACTAAGGGGAAATTACTCATCATGGAAAGAAGTGACTAGTGGAGTACCACAGGGCTCAGTGCTGGCACCAATCATGTTTTTAGTGTATATAAATGATATAGACAATAACACTGGAAATGGAAGCTATCTAAATATGTTTGCAGATGATGCAAAAATACAAAAGAGAATTACTAACACAGACTCTTGTAAAGAGCTACAAGAAGAATTAAATAAACTTCATGAATGGAGTAATACATGGCAAATGGAATTCAATGTGGACAAGTGTCATGTAATGAAGTTTGGTAAAAGTGGAAAAAGACCTGATTGGGATTATAAGTTAGGAAATAAAACCCTACACACATCAGAAAGAGAGAAGGACCTAGGTGTGATTATCAATAACAGACTATCTCCGGCAGACCACATCAGTGAGAAAGTACGGAACATGTATACACTGCTTGCAAATATGAGAATAGCATTCACATACATAAATGAAGACATGCTAAGAAAGATAATAACATCATTCATCAGACCAACCCTGGAGTATGCATCAGTAGTCTGGAGTCCTCATCTCAAAAAACACATAGACAAGATTGAAAAAGTTCAAAGGGCCGCTACAAGATGGGTACCAAGCTTAAGGGATCTAAGCTACGAAGAAAGACTAAATAAACAGAATCTACCAACACTACAGGAGAGAAGGAAAAGAGGTGACATGATTATGCTATATAAATGCATATCAGGGAAGGAGAAAATAGATATAAATGATTACTTAACCTAAAGGGAAGCATCAGCAAGAGGACACTGCAAAAAACTGCATAAGAAGAGAGGTGATAAAGACGTAAGGAAATTTAGTTTCCCAAATAGAGCAATTGATCAGTGGAATGCACTACCGAATGAAATAGTGTGTGCCAAAACAATTCACAAATTTAAGGACATGTACGATAAATATGGTTTAAGACACGGGACAGTACGAGCTTGACTCATTCCTGTACAGATACAATTAGGTAAGAACAATTAGGTAAGAACACACACACACACACAACACCTACCTTAATGGAGTCGTTGGTTATGACAATCCAGAAGCCTTTAAACTCGTGCTGGTTGATGTATCCTGCAAAAATAAATAAATAAAACATGCATCAGTTCTGCCTATCAAGTATCAAATGCACTATACTATTTTTTCTCTACCTTGGCCTAAAAGTGCCGTATCCCCATGCTGAGTTCTAAGTTGTAGCAGCAGATTAACACTGGATTTTGATGCTAGTCACGAAGAAGCGCTATGGAAAGTATGAAAAATCATAACAATATATTTCTCTGCCACTGAGCTACGTGAAATAAGCTGGAAAAGGACGAAAATCTGGGCCAAGTTAGTGTAAAGAGAGTATAGTCGCTTATCTTTAAACCTCAAGGGACTATTATTTTGTACCTCATCTGCTCTAGACTACTACTGCTACTACTACTACTACTACTACTGCTGCTACTTCTACTATTTTACTACTACAACTACTTCTACTATTTGACTACTACAACTTCTATTACTATTACTGCTACTACAACTACTACTACTATTACTACTACAACTACTTCTACTACTATTACTACTACTACTACAACTTAATCTACTACTATTACTACAACTACATCTACTACTGTTATTACTGTTACTACTATTACAACTACACTCCTACTACAACTACACCATTATTACTATTAATTTTTATTACCCTACTACTTCTATGACTAACTACTACTACTACCTACTACTACTACTACTAGTCTAGATAAACCCAAACAATTTTATGTCTCTGGATATCCCCCTTGAGGTCTTTACGTGAAGGCAGATAACTACCTAACGTCCTACTCTTCCCACAGCACATGAACCCAACCAGTCAGTGTTACATGCAGGTCCCTAAATGTACTGGAAGGTAAACATAGACCAGGGAGGGAAGGAAGGAGGAAGCACAAGGGAGGAAAAGGGTGGGGAAGGGAGTACAAGGAAGGGAAAGGGGGAAGGGAGTACAAGGGAGGAAAAGGGATGGAAGGGGGTACAAGGAAGGGAAAGGGGGAGGAAGCACAAGTGAGGAAAAAGGGGGGGAAGGGGGTACAAGGAAGGGAAGGGGGAGGAAGAACAAGGGAGGAAGGAGGTACAAGGAAGGGAAAGGGGGGAGGTAGTACAAGGGAGAAAAAGGGGGGAAGGGGGTACAAGGAAGGGAAGGGGGGGAAGGAGTACAAGGGAGGGAAGGGGGAGGAAGAACAAGGGAGGAAAAGGGGGGAAGGGAGTACAAGGGAGAAAAAGGGGGGAAGTGGGTACAAGGAAGGGAAAGGGGGGCAGTATCAAGGCCCAAACTAACCTTGCGTATTCACTTTATGCAAATCCTGCTTCTTGTTCTTCCTCAGGCACGACTCCTTTCCGTTCCACCCGCAGAGCAACACCTCGTACATGTTGGCGGGAGTCTCGCCGTCCGCCATGGTGAGGCAGAGGTTGGCATTATGGGCGGCCTTCACTCGAAAACGGAGCACCTGGAAAAAAATAGATAAATAAATAAATGGGAATAAATATGGTACCTTAACTCGAAACCACAGCAGCTGAAAGAAAAAGAAAAAATAAAATAAAATACATATTCTAGTACTATTACTACTACTACTGTAATGACCAGACTGAAACTTAAATTAATCAATGGTCTGGCCGAGATTCAGTTTCAGGCCCTTGTGCTTCATATCCGCGCACGTTACCACTAAGCCAAAGCGAGGATCCCCGCTTTGCCTCTTAGCACCGCGGGCTTTTATAAACCCCACTACATCACTCTTTTCTCCCCTTGGTGATTAATTTGGTGAGTTTTGAACACACGGCAGCGTAGCATCGAAGGCCACCACTGGGGACGCTGCGGACCACACCAGACATCTCATCCCTGGAATGTAAGGACTTGGACACTGGCAGCTAACCAACATCACTGCCCTCCAAGCCTCGCCTCACATCACACGCCACCGCCAACCAATGTAATAAACGGACTGAAACTTAACAACTGTATCACACTGTACTGGCCGACCTTCAATCTCAGGCCCTCACACTTAATAGGCGCGCACGTTACCACTGAACCCCCCCCAAAAAAAAAAAAAAAAAAAAATCCCCACTTTAATCTAAGCAACGCGGGTTTCTATACACCCCATTACATTACTATTACTGCTACTACTACTACTATTGTACTACCATAACTACTACCACTGTGCATGAAATTGACGAGGGAATGATGCGCCAAGATACATAATAATAGTGTGATTTTACTACTGAAAGGAAACATTAACATTATTTCAACACTTTATAAAATGACTATGGAGACAGACATAAACCCCTAAGATGTGTAATTTCTGCCATAGACTTGTACAGAGACTTCAAGAGGACGGTAAATAAATATCCAATGCAAGTATATGGAATTTCTCCCATAAGATATAGAGTAAGATATTGGCAGGGCAGTCGGTAATCGTTATAATCCTGGAGAGAGAGAGAGAGAGAGAGAGAGAGAGAGAAAATAAAGATGCAGGATGTCCGGTGCTTAAACTGAGAGGCAACTACGCAAGGAAACAGGCGAAAAAATAATCATTAAAAAAATAAATAAATATAAATCCCTACAATACTGTTTGCAAGATGTGAACAAGATTTAAATTCCCTATAATATTGTCTACAAGATGTGAACAAGATTTAAACTCCCTATAATATTGTTTGCAAGATGTGAACAAGATTTAAACTCCCTATAATATTGTTTGCAAGATGTGAACAAGATTTAAATTCCCTATAATATTGTCTACAAGATGTGAACAAGATTTAAACTCCCTATAATATTGTCTACAAGATGTGAACAAGATTTAAACTCCCTATAATATTGTTTGCAAGATGTGAACAAGATTTAAACTCCCTATAATTTTGTTTGCAAGATGTGAACAAGATTTAAACTCCCTGTAATATTGTTTGCAAGATGTGAACAAGATTTAAACTCCCTGTAATATTGTTTGCAAGATGTGAACAAGATTTAAACACGTATGTCATATTTAACTCTAGTATGCTGCTAACATTGTGGAGGCCATATTGATCTTTATTACCCTTGTCTTATTCTCGGGTCTTACTACTCATATACCATATTCAACTTTTCTATGCAACTAATATAACGTGACCAGTCTCGCTTTTTTTTTTTTTTTGTCTGTCCCGCCTTTTTAATTGTGACCTAAATGTCCCGCTTTTTAGCAAATTATCTTAAATGTTGCCATGTGGAGAGGATGGAGGGTGAAAGACTGACGAAGAGAGTGTATGTGAGTGAGGTGGAAGGAGGTAGAGGGAAGGGGAGGCCGAGGATGAGATGGAAGGATGGGGTGGAGAGGTATATGAGAGAGTGGGGGTGTGAGTTGGGAGCAGGGCAGTGAAATGGCGGGGGACAGGACGACGTGGAGGCGATTTGTTTGTAGCCACCCCAAACGGGATTGAGGCGTCTGGCAATAGATAGATAGAGAGAGAGATCTTAAATGTCCCGGTTTTAGAAAATTACTGTTACATTAGATATACCATGAGCTTCTTTTATGAAATTATGATGAAACAGTAAAATTAAGTACAATCCAAACCAAATGATATACCGAATTGTTAATATAAAATCTGTAATACTAACCGGTATCTTTCGTCGGCCCATTGTATGTATAAACGTGTGTGTGTGTGTGTGTGTGTGTGTGTGTGTGTGTGTGTGTGTGTGTATATATATCGCTTAGGGAAAGGTACAAAGAAGCTGGGGATTACGGTACCTGTCCTTTCAGCTTCCGGAATATGTACTTCCGGTTAGTGCCACAATTCGGCGTCTCGTACACTGTGGAGAAAACAGACATGCTGTTAGATAGATAATTAGAGACACATAGGTAGGTAGGTAAGTAGAAAGGTAGACAGACAGGTGGGTAGGTAAGTAAGAAGGAAGATAAATACAGCAGATAGATAGATAGATAGATATAGATAGATAAATAGGCAGACAGATAAACAGATAAATAAATAGGCAGACAGATAAACAGATAAATAAATAGATACATAGATAGACTGGCTGATAGCTTCCACGTAATAAATCGGTGCCAAGTGTAGTCAGATTGGAGGGCTGATTTGACTAGTAACCAAAGAGACCCATTCGAATTTCGCGCCACCACGACAGTGAAAACAAAACGCACTTCTTCTTGACTAGCGCTGCATATAGTTTCTTTACAGTGCACTGGTAGAATATTAATACCACAACTCTACATCCCTTCCACAGCACTTCTTCGTGACTAGCGCTGCATATAGTTTCTTTACAGTTCATTAGTAGAATATTAATACCACAACTCTACTGTACATCCCCTCCACAGCACTTCTTCGTGACTAGCGCCGTCCTTGTGTTAATCTCTTGCAGGATTCGAGATGGAAATATTAATTTTAGATCAAGTGAAGTAACAGGGATAAAAATTTTGTGTAAAGAGGGATTCATTGTTATTATTATTATTTATTACTATAATTATAAGTAGCAGTGGTAGCAGTTGTAGTAGTAGTAGTGGTAGTGGTAGTAGTAGTGGTGGTGGTGGTGGTGGTGGTGGTAGTATTAGTAGTAGTGGTGGTATAGTAGTAGTAGTAGTAGTAGTAGTAGTAGTAGTAGTAGTAGTAGTAGTAGTTGTTGTTGTTGTTGTTGTTGCTGTTGATATGGTAACAGTAGTAGTAACAGCAGTAGTAGTAGTAGTAGTAGTAGTGGTAGTAGTAGTAGTAGAATGCCAACCCAGTGGACTACAGACTACAGTTCCCTTCTTAGTCAAAGCAACTCCATCATTTCAATCTTTTTTCTTTTTGTTTTTCAGGATTTACACACATTCTTCATTAACCCTTCACTACCAGGGTCCTCTCCTACGCTTAAGGAAATCGTCTGAAGTAATGAGGACGAGATATGCAGGTGAGCGAGGCGATAAGAGATAAAACAGTCTTATCTCTCCACGGTCTACTTTACACACGTCCAGTACGGGAAATATCAATGCTTTCTACAGCCAGACTACTACTACTACTACTACTTCCACCGCTTCTATTACTATTACCATTACTACTACTACTACTACTACCACAGCGACTACTACTACTACTACTAATACTAATACCACTGCTACTACTACTACTACTACCATTACTACTACTACTACTATCGCTGCTACTACTACTACTATTACTACTACAACTACTACCACCGCAACTACTACTACTATAACTACTACTGCTACGACCACTACTATTACTACAAGCACAACTACCACAAACTACTACTACTACCACAACAACAACAACAACTACTACTACCACACAAACTACTACTACTACTACTACGATTACTACTACCGAAGAAATAGCATAAGCTTACCAAGTGAGGGAAATGAACAGCGCTAAATCAAGCCATAATTGCTAATATAATCTATACTCCTTTCACCTTAAGCTGGGCCAAATTTTCGTCCTTTTGCAGCTTATTTCACGTAGCTCAGTGGCGGAACAAGACGATGCTATGGCTCTACACCCTCCCCGTAGCACTTCTTCGTGACTAACATCGTATAGTTCATCTACTGTTACAACTCAGCATTCAAGATGAAGAGATGGCGATTTTAAGTCCAAATATATTACGTGTCTTTCACCTCCAGGCACATTCTCGTGCGTTACCGGTCTCCCTCGCACCCTTTTTTTCATTCCCTATTGCCACTGCCTCATCCACGCCCACACCAGCAGACTGAGCCGTACCGTCATCACGTAAGATATAGTGGAGCGCTATTTACGGACTACCCTGGATCTTAGTCTAAAACCACATTATTATTATTATTATTATTATTATTATTATCAATAACATAAATAGTAGTGGCGGTGGTGGTAGTAATAGTATTACCGGTAGTTGTTACTATAATCATTACCCTCATCCTCATTAGCTTCATCATTATCATTGTCCTCCTTCTCCTCCCCCTCCCCATCATCATCATCGTCCTCCTATTCCTCCTCCTCCTCCTCCTCTTCCTTATCATCATCATTCTCATCCTCATCATCATCTCCGTTCTCCTTATCATCATCATCATCGTCCTTCTCCATTATCATCGTCATCCTCATCATTATCACCATTATTATCGTCATCGTCCTCCTCCTTATCATCATTATCACTGTCATCCTCATCATCATTGTCACCATTATCATCATCATTCACATCATCATCGTCACAGCCATCATTTTCCTCCTCCTATCATCACAACTGCCATCGTCATTCTCACCACCACTACCACCACCATCATCATCCCGCCTATTTTCCCCAACTGCTGGTAGAGAGAGTAATGTACAGGTAAAGGAGTAATTAGTTTTAAATTGGCCTATTAATAGCCACCTCTCCATCTTGAATGCTGAGCTGTAACAATATTTTAATACTAGAATACGATGCCACCCACAAACAACAATGGAAAGGATGTAGAGCCATAGTATTCTTATTTTTGCCACTGAGATACATTAAATAAGCTAGATGAGGATGAAATTCTGGTCCATGATGGAGTAATATCAGTCTAGTAACCTAGGAATTCTACCTCATGACGAAGAGATTGAATTTTACGTCACCATGATTTAGTATTTAAACTGCGAGAATGGTACAGTTCCCTCAGATGAAAAAAAAACTACAACAGCCAAGAAAAACAAATAGTACTTACAAGCCATGGTTACTATATCCTCCCTTCGGCGTCGTCCTGATAACTGAGATACGACAACAACATGGCGCGCGACTTTTTAGAAGACTCCGGCCCTTATCACGGCAATATTTTCCCAGTAAAGCCTTTTTTTTTTTTTAAGCTAGTGACAATGACAAAAATATATAATCGAGTGTGATATTTGCCCCATATTTATTTTCGGTTCAATAAAAAATGAAGGAAAATAGAATAATAAAAAAAAAAGGCATGACTGTGTGTTGACGGCGTTTGGTTAGTCTTTGATTGCATTGCCAGACGTATTCTAGTCAACACGTAACCTTGAGCGATATTCACAAACTTACAATGATTCCTTGTAACTCCCACTTGTTTTTGAATGAAGAATGTTCAGTTAACTATCACATTATTATTTTGTTCTACATGAAGCACAAGAGAGCACAGAATAAAAAGAAATAAGGGAAATATGCGTGTCGGTGTGTTTTTGGACCCTGATAAAGCACAGATAAGTCGTTGCAAGAAATCAGTCGAGATAATGGTATTACTCACTGTCACATGTTCCACTCGCGTTATTGATTGATTGATTGTTTTTTTTTTATTGTTACGTGTCTGTTACTGGTTGGTTTTTCCCTGACAAAGAGCCCTAACCCCTTTCAGTTCAGTTGATGGCCAAGTGCACTCAGACTGGAGGGTTGATTTGACTAGTAACCAAGGAGGCTCATCGAATTTCATGCATCTACGACTTACTGTTCAAATTGGGGTTGTGTTCCAGTTCCGTCAAATGAAAACAGACTGACGTGGTTTTTCATTTGTTTATTTTTTGAGGACAAGTAAAAATACCAAGTTTTCTCACCATTATTCAACCCCCTTTCACCAATGAAAGCCGCTCTCTCTCTCTCCCTCTCTCTCTCTGAATGCAGGTCAGTTTAAGCCTGCAGTCCACTGGGTTCACGTTTCAGATGAGCCTGGGGTTACAACTACTACTACCAGGGGCCTCTTTTGGGTGGGGGACAGGGGGACGTGTCCCCCCCACTTTTTGGAGCCTGGGGGACAGAGTATCTTTCGTCCCCCCCCCCACTTTTCTAGGTGAAACTTTCCAGGATTAATAGCTTTACGTCTTTTTTTTTTTCTTGATGGAAAAATCCTTTCTATACAGTACAGTGCAGTTAACGTGATATGAAAATCATTTCCTGCTGAGCGGAGCAGTTCGAGTGGTCACCTGAGCCAAGGATTAAGAGAGGTTAATCCCACCAGATGTATTTACTCAGGTCATTCTTCACGTATGCATCACCCCTGATGCCTGACCCATGTCACATTACAAAATGCTCCGCTGGTGGCCGGGTGGCTACGCACCCCGGCCCCCCCCCCCTCCTGCGGTGAAGGCAAAATAGTATTATGATGCCGATTGTCCCCCTCCCATTTGCAGACAAAACGAGGCCCCTGACTACTACTACTATACACACAGCAAACTAAATCTCAGCATGTAAGCATTATTAAACACTCTAAATAATCAAAGTAGGCTACTGTAAAACAAAGATGATGCGGTGAAAAGAGTACACCCCCACGGCGAGATACAGGGCGCCAAGTCAATAATGTGGATGATTTGGCGGCCTATGGTAGCCTGTGTGGGGTGGCGGGAAAAAGCCTTGTGGTGGTGGTGGTGGTGGCATTGGCGGGCCCGGGTAGCCAGGAGGGTGACCTACAAAAAAAAAATAATAATAACAATAAAAAATAAGATATATATATACGTCTTCAAAATGCAAAAATTAAAATGTCTCCAAAAGCAAAGTAATAATAATAATAATAATAATAATAATAATAATAATTTCTATAATCATCAGTTAACGATATCTCCAAAAGAATAAATTTAAAGATGTCTCGAAAATGGCTCCAAATATAGAGATTTAAAAATGTCCCCAAAAGAATAAATTAGCGAATATATAAGCCCCCCCTGAATTCATGCATACACCAGACGCTTGCTGGTGTGGGCGGGTTCTGTCACTGCAAACCTTATAAATTCACGCCCACCCCAGCCCACACTCGCCAGCATCAGCAAGCATTCGGTGTGGACGAGACGTAACACTTCACTGATTGATGAAACGCCCGTCAGACATTTGGCCTAATTCTGAGTAATAGTTGCTCATGTTGATCTGTCATTCCTGACTGAAAATTTACTCTAAAGATTACCTTATGAAGTTTGCCACACGTTTTACGGGACACCCTGTGTGTGTGTGTGTGTGTGTGTGTGTGTGTGTGTGTGTGTGTGTGTGTGTGTGTGTGTGTGTGTCATTATTATTATAATTATTATTGTTATTATTATTATTATTATTATTATTATTATTATTATTATTATTATCATCATCATCATCATCATCATCATCATCATTGTATTTTTAAAGTATCTGAAAAGTTTATTATACCTGGAAACCGTGGGGGTGGGTGTCCTGGAAATGGAGGACGGTGGCCTGGGAAGCTGGGTGGGCCGTGGCAATGATCTTCGTCTGAAAAAAAAAAAAGTAAAATTATAAACAAATATATAAATAAATAAAACGAAATAAAAGGACACCTGAATACCCTAAAAACGTTTCAAGATGCTGCAAAAATGACTACAGAGACAGGAAACGTTTAAATATTCCAAAAACGAATACTAAGGACACATGAATACCCAAAACATTTAGTATATTCAACAAAATGACTATTAAGAACACCTGAATACTACAGAATCGTTTAAAAGTATTACAAGACGTCTAATAAGGACACCTGAATACCGAAGAAACGTTCAAAGACGCTACAAAAAGGCTGGAGACTGGAAATATAAACAAAAGGCTACAGAGACAGGAAACGTTCATATACGCTCCAAAACCACTATTAATGACACCTAAACGCTCCTTAAACGTTTAAAGACGTTAGGAAATGCTTCAGAGACAGGAAGAGTTTAAAGATGCTCCATAAGGACTGATAAGGACACTTGAACACCCCAGAAACGTTTAAGGACTCTACAAAAGGCTACAGAGACAGGAAATATTTAAGCAAAAGACTACAGAGACAGGAAACGTTTAACAAGAAGCTACAGAAACAGGAAACAGTTAAACACCCTCCAAAACAACACCACGGACAGTTAGACACGCAAACCGTCACTAACCGCCAAAAGTCCATGCCCCCGTGGCCCCATAGGCGGTGCAGAAGCCATAGTGGGTGGGTGTGAAGTGCATGGTGGGGTCCTTGAAGCAGAGGAAGTGTTTTGCCTCTCTCTCACGACCAACCTGCCAAAATAAAGTCATGCCTAATACAGACTGGTCCATATACAACGCTGCTCTTCCATTACTTCTCGTGTGTTGCGGGTACGGCTCAGTCAGCGTTATCAGTGTCCTCTGGTTACGCTAGTGTTCTGGAGCAAGATTTATTGCTGTACATAAGGCCTCAATACTCAATTTTACGAGGTGCGCAACACACAATAATTAAAGATTTCACAACTTCATTACTAGTATATGGCCAAAACCAATGATTACACTGTCACCTTAGGAAAGAAAGAAAAAGTAACCACCTACCTTAATGGCATGTTTATTGGCAACGATCCAGAATCCTTTGAACTCATGGGAACACAAAATGCCCGGGGTGTTCTCGCGGCATACATCCTGGCATTTATTCTTCCTTATGCCACTCTGATGCCCTCCCCACCCGCCCAAAAATATCTCAAACATGTTGGAAGGGGTCTCGCAGTGGCCATACGTGAGACAGAGGTTGACGTCATGCGAGGCCTTGACTTTGAAGTGGATGGTGTTGTTGTAAAGTGGACGGAACTGGTAGATTCGGTTCCGGCCACAGTCGTGTGTCTTGTGCACTGTTTGGGAGAAATAATGATAATAGTGGTTGCAGTAGTAGTGGTAGTAATGGTAGTGGTGGTCTATCTATCTATCTATCTATAGCCCGACGCCCTAATCCCGCAAAGGGTGGCCGCAGACAAAACGCCTCCAAGTCACTCTGTCACCCACCATTTGACTCCCCTCCCCCCAACTCACCCCCCCCTCCCTCATATACCTCTCAACTCCATCCCTCCACCTCACCCTCGGTCTACCCCTCCCTCTCCCTCCCTCCACCTCACCTACATACACCCTCTTAGTCAGTCTTTCATTCTCCATCCTCTCCACATGTCCAAACCACCTCAGTGTATTTCTCCTAATCTTTTCAACCACATCCACATCTACCCCACAACGTTCCTTCACTTCTTCATTCGTCAACCTGTCCCTCCATGTCACTCCACATGCTCCTCTCAAGTAACTCATTTCCACTGCTCTCACTCTTGACTTGTTCCCCTCTTGCAAGGTCCACGCCTCGCTTCCATACGTCAGGGTAGGGATCACAATACCATCATGCAGTGACTTCTTAACTTCCATACTCACCTCCCTATTTCTCATCACTGCTTTCAGTGTGCCAACAACCTTCCTTCCCTGCTGTACCCTTTCACGTACTTCATCCCCCAAAGTTCCATCCTTACTCATCACACTACCCAAGTACTTGAATGCACTCACATTCTCCATATCCTCACCATCCAACCTCACTGCACACTCTGTGACTTCATTCCTCTCAAACACCATAACTTTACTTTTGTTTACATTAACTTTCAGCTTCCTCCTCCTACACACTGTCCCAAATTCATTCACCAAACCTTGCAACTCCCATTCATCTTCACTCAACAATACTGTATCATCAGCAAACAGCAACACCGGAAGCTTCCAAATCTCACCCTCATTCATTAGGGCCACCCCCACATCCACTGCCCTACCTTGTACCTCCTTTACGACCCCATCCATATATATATTAAACAGCCATGGAGACATTACACACCCCTGTTTCAGTCCCACATTGAGATCAAAGAACTCACTCAACTCACCATCCACTCGCACCGTAGCCCTAGCTCCCTCGTACATACTCTTCACAGCACTCAACAATTTCCCCTCCACTCCATATATTCTTAGTACCTTCCACATACCTTTCCTATCTATTCTGTCATAAGCTTTCTCCAAGTCCATGAAGGCAGCGTACACTTTCCTCCCTTCTCTAGATACTTCTCCACTAAACATCTTAGAACAAATATCTGATCTACACCCTTTTCCCTTCCTAAATCCCCCTTGTTCTTCTCCAACTAGCTCCTCTGTCATATGCCTAACCCTATCAATGAGTATTCTACCATATATTTTACCAGTCACACTAAGAAGGCAAATACCCCTATGGTTACCACATACTTCTCTCTCCCCTTTTCCTTTGTACAGAGGAACAATTATACCTGATTTCCAGTCCTCTGGAACCCTTCCCTCTTCCCAAGCCAATCTACACAACTTCCATATCCACTCCACAACAATCTCACCCCCATACCTAAGCATTTCACCACACACTCCATCAATTCCTGGGGCCTTTCCCAGCTTAATCTTCTTCATCGCTTCCACTACTTCCGACCTACTGATCTCTTCCTCCCTCCTCTCATCTCTTCTTCTCCCAGCCATTCCCCAACCACTTATACTCACACTGCTCTCACTCTCTACATTCAACAAATCCTCAAAGTGCTCCTTCCATCTCCTCAATTTCTCTCTCTTCTCCACCAACAATCTGTTATTCCTATCTTTCACTCCCCTACTATTTCCCCTTTCACACTGCCTTACTTTCTTTACCTCCTTCCAAATAATCATCATCATTATCATCCGGACCTCCCTTCCCACCCTAGGGCAGGGTGAGGAGTAGCAATGTCCAGACAGCCCAAATTTGCCCAATCCAATGGGAGCCCAATCCAATGGGCCACGCTCCCATTCAGTCATCATTCAGTAATAACAGGGGTTTCTGGCAGGGTTAAGTGTCCCCCAGATTCCCCTATCCAAAATCACTTAATCATGGCAGTTGTAATAATAATAATTATAATAATAATAATAATACCACCACCATCACCACCACCACTACTCCTTCTGCTACGAAGAGTGCTACTACTACTGCTACTACTATCACTACTACTACTACTATCACTACTACTACTACTACTACTACTACTACTAAAAATAACAATAATAGTTATAATAATCATTATCATCATCATTCAGTCTTGGTTTGCCCCATATAGACAGGACTGTAGGGGCCCGGGGCTAGGCTATCCAGTCCTGACATTTAAGGCAACAGTGACCAGAGTCTCTTCCCTGAGTAGCATTACGTGAACATGAATCCCCAACTACCCCTCAGATGGAACCCTTACAAGTTCCATCTGGTTGGAGCGCCTTAACCCACTAAACCACCAGGCGTCATTTGGTTATATGGTTACCACCCAGCGTAGTAAATGGTTTCCCGGGGTACAAAATACAAACTTCCTTCAATTTCCTCGCTCTCCCCCCTAAACGAATATGGTGGGCTGTAGGAGAACGACAATTCTAGCCTGCAGTCCACTGGGTTCACATACAGATGAGCCTGGGGCTACTACTACTGCCACCACTACTGCTGCTACTACTACTACTACTGCTGCTACTGCTACGACTACTACTACTATTACTACTACTATTACTACTCCTCATCAAGTCCACTGCGGAACCGGACTTTCACCTGTGAGGAGTAACTACTTAAACCTTCCCCATGCTTGCAAAGTTGTTACTGTTCTACCCCGGTTTGTGTGGCCAAGCAGACTCATCGACCACAAGCAAGCAGACACCTTCATACAGGGCGTCGCCAGGGTCGGAACAGAGTCCTTGTGCCTGGTGAGGTGCAGGAAAAATGGAAGAGGCATAAACCCGAAAAGGATGAACTGTGCAAGGGATATGTATGAGTAGTAGTCTCATCGAGGACTTTGGCTACTTGTTAAATATGGTTGAGTTCCCCGCCTGGGAGTGTTGTGTAAGACCAGCTACCGCACCTAAGCCATACGTCATTCCCGATATAGTACCTCCCGGGTCAATGGTAACCTACTATGACTTTTTGGTGGACTAAAGGGTGCTGCATCTTGCCCAAGGGTGACCCGGGACTGTGCAGAGCAGAGGCGTCCACCTTCCCTGAACCGGACACATGTTCCTGCCGCATACCTAGTGCTGGCCAAGTACGTATGGAGGAAGAGTGTTTGTGTGTAGGAAAAATGATGTATTGTATGTGGAAGTCGACGCGTTATATTGGCTATGATTGTGTGTGTCGGAGCTCGTGTATATTATCAGTAAAAGGCAACAGACATACTATCAGCTCCTGCTCTAAATGTCCACCACTAAATGGGCTCGAAGCCAAGACAACTGGGCTCGCGTTTTACGAGATAGTACGCTAACCACCAAATCACCGCAGTTTCAAATCTATGCTGGAGAGGAACGCCTTCAAGTGGTGGCACCGATACAACTAAGCATACATGATGACAATTTTAGGCCAGGGGAAAGTGAAAGGAGTATATACGAACCTGTAGGCGGCATGGTGCTTGTGGTGGTGTGAATGGAACAGTGAGCTGTCGGTAGGAAACACCCACCTCTGTGCACTGATTAAAACTGCCGATTGTCGCTAGAAATTTCATCTCTATCATCTATAGCATACAGATACAGGTACTCAAATGGCGGGCCGTGGTCCAAATCCGGACAGCAACGAGCTTAGATGTGGACCTTAGCGACTTACTTTTGCAGATTGTATAGTATGTCGTTCTTATAAAGGAAGCTTTATATATATATATATATATATATATATATATATATATATATATATATATATATATATATATATATATATATATATATATATAAGGACCTCTGCTACACAGGAATGGAGTGTAACTGGACCCTCAAAGAAAGCAATTGAAGAAACCTGATATTTAACCAGGCATAAAATTATCATCTTTCCATCTTATATGATGGACTGTAACAAAAGATTAACACTAGAATGTGATGCTGTTGTTCATTTAGTTTAGCTAGGCGGATTTTTCTCCTTTTGCAGCTTCCTTCAGGCAGTTCCGTGGCAGAAAAAGACAACACCATGGCTCTACATCCTCTCCATGGCACTTCTTCGTGACTAGCATCATATTCTATCTCCAACCGTCCCACAAAAACAAAATTGGGTAAGATTTTTTTTTTTTTTTCGAATCAACAGTACAAGCCTATTTTAATTCTCTCTCTCTCTCTCTCTCTCTCTCTCTCTGAATGCTGGCAATCTTATCAGCCGACCTTATCAAAACAATACTCACCGCCCTTATCGTTATCTCTTGTTATCGTATTTTGATATTTTTTTTTCACTACCACTAGATATTATTAATTTTGGGTGTCTCGCAATGACGTTTTTAATGACCTACAAAAGGATACTAGCCAACCATATCCAAAAATAAGTAGCTAAGGAAGAGGTGTTAGGGAGCTTCTTACCGTACTAGGATACCTGCTCACCTACCGTTCAGACTCCTGGTCATCCTCCTTTCGGGACTTTGGCGAAAGCTTTGCCATTGCAGTTGACATTTCAAAGGCTTTCGATCGCGTCTGGCATAAATCTTTAATTTCCAAACTGTCCTCTTACGGTTTCTATCCTTCTATCTGTGCCTTCATCTATAGCTTCCTTTCCGGTCGTTCTATAGCCGCTGTTGTAGACGGCCATAGCTCTTCTAAATCTATCAACCGCGATGTTCCTCAGGGCTCTATCCTATCACCAACTCTCTTCCTTTTATTCATCAATGACCTAAGCTGTACATCTAACCCATCCACTCATACACTGATGATTCCACCCTTCACCTTTTCATTCGATTCCCGCAACGTCCATTTCAGCAGTTACTTCAACAAACAAGGGATGAGGCTATGGCACACCTGATGTCTGACTTGGCTTGTATCTCTGACGGGGGAAAGAATAATCTTGTTATTTTTATTGTATCAAAGACTCAGTTCTTACACCTATCAACGCGACAAAATCTTCCACAGGAGTACCCACTAATGTTTAATAATATCCAGCTCAATTCTGCATCATCCTTGAACATGCTTGGGTTTCATTTTCTCGGAGCATATCTTGGAAAGATCGTACATCTCTGTACATTCTTTACCCCTGCACAGTTGACTTTAGACACGGGTTTTATCCGCCCCTGTGTAGAGTACAACTCTCATGTGTGGGGAGGCTCCCCACATACAGCTCTTCTCAATAGGGTGGAGTCAAAGGCTTTTCGTCTCATTAACCCTCCTCCTCTTACTGACTCCCTTCAACCTCTGTCTCTTCGCCGCACTGTTGCATCTTTATCTCTTTTCTATTGCTACTTTAATGGTCACTGCTCCTCTGAACTGTCTGCTTGCATCCCTCCACCTCTACGACGGGCACGTAGCACCCGTCTAGCAACAAACTCCCATCCCTTTTCTGTCCAACTCTCTAATGCAGGAGTTAACCTTACTCTCAGTCCTTCATTTATGCAACAGATCAACTCTGGACCTGTCTCCCTCTGTCTGTATTTCCTGTTGCCTATGATCTCCAGTCTTTCAAACGCAGTATGTCCAGGCATCTCGAAATGATCGGATCTTGAATTTGGCTCTCTTGTATTTTGTTTTTCTCTTGGAGGGAACTGTTATTGCGGGCTCATGGCCTTTGGTTCCTTCTTCCTCGCATTAAAAAAATACGTTCTCCTCATTCGTACTTCACCAGCGTGGGCAAGGCTTACAACACCTGGCCATCTCTCCCTTCTGTACTGAAGATACAATGATACAGGTACAGAAACAGGTACAGATTCAGATACAGGTACAGATACAGGTACATACACAGATACAGGTACAGATACGGTAGATACAGGTACAGATACAGGTACAAATACAGGTACAGATACAGGCACATATACAGGTACAGATACAGGCACATATACAGGTACAGATACAGGCACATATACAGGTACAGATACAGGTACACATACAGGTACATATACCGTACAGGTAAAGATACAGGTACAGGTACCGATAGACACAGATACAGGTACAGATACAGGTACAAGTACACGTGCTGTACGGATGCAGGTACAGCTACAGGTACATGTACAGATACAGGCACAGGTACAGCTACAGGTACAAATATACTGATACATATAGAAGTAGGTTACTGATAGTCACTACTGATATAAAAATATCTAATACTCTGAAGAAAATCACGTGAAAGCAGCCTGAAAGAAAACATGATTGATGGATTATTGGAAACTTCATCCCTTTTCAAACCTGGGGATCTTTTACTCCAGCTAATAATAATAACGAATTTTAATTTGATTCTCGGAAGCTCCATGAAGTTTCCCCGATGTCTGATAATTGATGTAAAATATGCTTTTACATAACTAGTTCGTGAGATCCTGCTTTCCTCTTGCGTCTGGCAGAGCTACGTTATGGGAAGAGTACCATGTTTTTTTCGTCACTGATAATGGTACTCTCCCATTCAACACCTTTTATAATGGAGAATGTGTGATAACAGAGACAATAACTTCACCAAGCAGGGTGCCAAGGAAACTGCAGAAGATGATGCAAGTGTAAAATTATATCACATTAGAGAACGTTCTGTGCTCTGCAAGTGACTGTTTTCGTATCGTTCAGTATCAAAAAACTTCGTTCAACTGAGTCCAAGTTTATGTCAGCCTACAGTGGATTAAAGAATGTATACGACTGCATGAAGTCAGAATTAGAGGAGTACTTAAATGCGGATACATGTTATAGCACATTTTTTTATTCTGCATAATTAACATATGAACTGATGAAAGAATAAAGTCACAATTATTTCGTTCAGTTTCGCCTTGAGCGCACCTTGCCAATTTAGCGTTTTCTTCGCTAATCTAGATATTCCTATTAAGAGATAACGTTTAAAGTGTTGCAACAAATAATCAAGCTATAATCGACATATTTCTACAAAGTGCCAGTGATGATCAATATATCTTAGACTTTTTCTCGCTTTTTCTGGAGGATTTTGCATATGGCGACAGTCTAGCAGCTTTCAAACGGAAGTTTAGCAAGATTTATTAATTTTCTTTGGCAGCTCTGAGACTGCGAGTTACGTATTTTAGAGATTTTAGCATTTTTCCAGTTTTTTTTTTTTTTCGCGTATTTGACGACATACTATAGTTCTATGAGCTTATTTGAGATTGTCTTACTGCAGCATATTTTTCCATAGTTCCCGTGAAAGAGTAAGACAGTATTATGTGGTTCTTAAATCACATTTTTCCTTTACAACAATACATATTTCAGTCAGTTAATCAGTCCATTACATTTTTCGTGACTGGCACTATCTTCCAATGTAGTCTCTTGGTACAGCTCGGTAATCAAAATGGAGAGGCAGCATTTTAGGCCAAGTTAATGTTGGCAGAGGATAGTCTCATCCCAGTAGTTTAGCGACATTTGGCACCAATGGAAGCAACCGAGGGTGAAGATTGTGTAGAAACGTGTGTGGTTCTCGTAAGGTATGGTGTATACGTATATGCACGGGAAGGGTGTAGGTGTTCCTCGTAAGTTCAGGTCTATTCAGCTATCCACGTCCATCTTATACAACGCTCTGCTCATATACAAAACCTAGCCGCGGTAAGTGTGACGCTGAGTAAAAAAGTTTATAACAGTGAATGCTTGTTGGACAGTGCAGTATTGATGAATCTTTTACTATGAAACCACAGTGGTAGATAACAGAACCGTATTTTCGTTGACAGAGGACGTTTCATGGATTCATATTCCCCTTTTCTTTATGGACCTTAAAGATAAGGTTAAAGGTGGGGAAGGGGGCTACGCCGTGGTTAATTCGCCGCGGTGCTTATCTCCGTAACACCGAACCTTTGGAGTCAAGGCCATTGGATCATGCAGGTCGCTTACCACAGGTACCTCCCCTAGTTGTTACCCAAAGTACTCATTTTACCTACCAACCCACAAAAGGTAGATGACACGTGAATCGAGTCGCCTGTGGCGCTAATTTAATGCATGGGAGCTCCCTTGCAATTTCACCAGTACGATGCTTATGCTGACAAGAACACGGACAAAAGTACCCCCTAATTCTATGTTTAAATAACACAGAGTAATAATTGATCTCGGTATTTTGTTATCAGTAAGCACTGGTAACACTACCGCTCCATGACACCGTCAAGAGGCAGGTGGGGGTTATGAAATGGGGGTGGGGAACAATGTGTAAGGTGGATTGGACATAACGGTGGGCGGTAGGGCTGGGACAAAAGTGTATGCCCCGTGAAAGAGGGGCTTGTAAGGATTAGTGGTTTGAGTGTAGTGAAGGTTTGTTTCAATGTATCCTCCAAAAATGGTGTCGGGAGGCTAAAGACATGGGCAGAGAGAGAGAGAGAGAGAGAGAGAAGGAATAGTGAAGAACTGGCACCAGACCATAATATGGCCCAGTAGGAGTAGAGGGGAAATAAAGGCCGGAAGGAACACGGAAATATCTAGAAGAGAGATAGGACAGAAGAGCAGAAGAGGACATTAACTAGAGAAAGACGAGACAAAAGGCCCCTTTTAGTCGCCTCTTACAAAAAGCAGGGATAGTGAGGAAATATTCCCCCCCCCCTCTCACCAGGGTTGAGAGAGAGTGGCTGGAAGTGTGATAGGGGGTGGGGAATTAACGATTTACGTGAAGGTTAATCAAAGTTTTCTCTTGCAAGAACAGCGAGACAGGCTCATGATTAACGCAGAAAAGAAAAAACTTACGATTGAATTAGGTTACTTGGTAGAAGTCGTATTCTAAGTGGCATGATAGGTTCGTAACACCTCTTCTTTGGCGGTTTCGTTAGCATATGGCAGCTCATTAATCTCTTACAAAAGAAGGTGGTGGGTCTTGCCACACACCTTCATAGTCACTGGTTATAAATTCGTGTGTGTAGCCACATGCCCTTTAGCAAATATTAGCTATATAGTATATGCTATAAAATGTAAAGGAATTTATAAGATATATTACATGAAGGAGAGAGTAGTAGCACCAGAGCAGCATAGAAGCACAGCATGGTAGCACTTGCCACTGTCTGAGATTATGATTGCACCGCGTTATCAGTGGGTCGTATGGGGTTGGTAGGTCTGTGAGTGATGGCCACTAACACCACACCACTCCCTCCCTCCCTCTCTCATTCATCTTCTCTACTTTTTCTTATTTACTCTGTTTTATACAGGTTCTTCACTGGTACACACTTGCGTTTTCTTTTACCATCGTTTGAGTAGTATACTTGTTAGCGACCATGGTTAGTTTGTGCACGACGTAGGCTGTTTAAATGATCTCTTGCATGTTCTTATATCGTTTGAATATCGACATAGTTTCCATATGTAACGTGCAAGAGGAGATTAGGGTATATGTGCTGCATAAATCGTTAATGATACGAAAACACCAGAGCCACCTAGAAAACATTTAGTAAGTTATAATCATTACTGAAACAATATATGAAATACCAAGGGGAGACCACAGAGCGGGGGAAGACCACAGAGAGGTGTGACAAGAGCCCGAGCAAGACGGGCATGCGTCCCCAATCACCACGCACCCCTCTTCCCCTCAACAGAATCCACAGGAGGTACATCACCCTGCTGCATTATCCTCTACCGGGACCAGCGCTCACCAGGATTAGGGCAGGATCTGTGTACCAACAGACTTCCCGAGTAGGAACGTGGCGATGCCCACCGTGCTTCTTTCATCTCCTGCCCCCTGTAAGACTGCAATGACACCCACTGTGCTCCTTTCACCTACTGCCCCCTGTAGGACTGTGACGATGCCCATCGTGCTCATCGGGGAAAGAATGCCCACTGCGCTCCTTTCACCTACTGCCCCCTGTAGGACCGTGATGATGCTTATCGGGGAAAGGATGCCCACCGTGCTCATCGGGGAAAGGGCGCCCACCGTGCTCATCGGGGAATGGATGCCCACCGTGCTCATCAGGGAAAGGTTGCCCACCATTCTTTCACCTACTGTCCCCTGTAGGACTGCAATGACACCCACCATGCTTATTCGGGAGGGAATGCCCACCATGCTTCCCTCACCTGCAGCCTCCTCTAGGAGCAGGACCATGACGACGCCAACCTTGCTCGCCGGGGAGAGGGCGTCCACTGTGCGTCTCTCACCTGTAGCCCCAGGGCATAGCAGAACCGCGGCAGCGCCCACCACGCCCACTGGGGAGGAAACACCCACTGTGCTTCCCTCAAGTGCAGCCCCCACGGGGAGCAGGACTGCAGCAATGCCCACCGTGCTCGCCGGGGAGAGGACACCCACCGTGCTCCTCTCACCTGCAGTCCCAGGGTAAAGCAGAACTGCGGCGGCACCCACCATGCCCGTCAGGGAGGGAACACCCATCATGTTTCCCTCATCTGCACCCCCCACCAGGAGCAGGACCGCGGCGACGCCTACTGTGCTCGCCGGGGAGAGGACTCCCACCAAGCTCCTTTCACCTGCAGTCCCAGGGCCTAGGAGAACCGCGGTGGTGCCCACCATGCCCACCGGGGAGGGAATGCCCACCGTGCTTCCCTTGTCTACTAACCCTGTGGCACCTGCTGAGGATCACGCCCCTTGCACGCCTCACTCCTCCAGAGGCTGAGTGGGATGCCTCTCCCGCTCTCCCCACACCCCAAAAGGCAGAGCCAGCTCCCAAGTGGAGTCGCAGTTGGAAGGGCTCTGGAGTGGTCCTATAGTGAGCCTGGGGATACACTCACTGCAACCAGCGCCCCTACGTCACCCGGTGCTGTCGGACCCACAGAGAAGGAGAAGCCGCGGGCACCCCCTATCGGACTCCCGACAAAGGCAAGACCGCAGCCCCAGTCACCAAGGTACGTTCCCAGGACTCCCGGCTGAGACCTCCCCAGACCAGCCGGCAAGCCGTCCTCCACCAAGGGTAGGCGCAAGGCGAAGCACCTACTTGCTCTATTCAGCCCCAGCCCCGAGGGCCAATGAACCTACGAAGGCCCCTCCAGTGAAAGGCCTCCCTCTACACAGACCAGCATCCCCCACCTGGCGATCCAGTGTACAACAGCGGTCCCGTTCCCTTACAGAGAGCGTACACCTGACCGGACCCCTCCTACGCCTGGGCGCCACCTGCAGTTACCCTATCACCCTTAGTCACAAACCCCAAATCCTTGTATCTCCCATAGTGTATGTAATCCATCACACTGTATTGTGCCCAGCTACTATATTCTTTTTGGTAATATACGTGTAAGATTGGTTAGCTTGTGTTTTGAGCTCCTCTGGTTGCATGCTCTGGACCCGGTCTTGAAAGAACCTAAATCAGACCCTTGTACTCAGAGAGCAAGGAGTTGAGCTCTGAGTACGTGGCATAACAATATAAAGAACATGCAAAAGAATGTTAAGGTGTAATATGCAACGTAAATCGCCGAAGAGGTTGTGTGTGTGTGAGAGAGAGAGAGAGAGAGGAGAGTGTGAGCTAGCAAACACTTTCCCACACATTTATTCCATGCTTATTCACACACTCACTCAAATTACTCCATCAGTACCCATTCATTTGCACACTGACATTGACTGATTCACTTTCTGACACATTCACTGCCTTACCCTCATGCACTCCCTATACTCATTCACTCACATTCATCATTTCACACACAGTCACTGATATTGTTATTCACTCACTCATGCATTCACTGCCTCACACATTCACCCATACACTGACACCCCACATTGTGTGTGTGTGTGTGTGTGTGTGTGTGTGTGTGTGTGTGTACCTAATTGCGATATACGGGAAATGAGCTACGCTCATGGGGTGGTCCCGTCTCTGTTTCTCAATAAGTCAAATTTAGTTTTAAACTCATTTAAGTTTTTAGACTGGACGATCTCTTTGTCCAGGCTATTCCACAGGTCTATACATCTATAAGGAAAACTATATTTCTTGATATCCTTCAAGCAGCTTGGTTTCTTCAGTTTCATTCTATGTCCTCTTGTTACTCTCATATCCCATAAAAACAGATCTTCTTTGTCAATTTTATCTACTCCCACCATGGTCCTGAACACTGCAATCATGTCTCCTCTCTTTCTCCTTTCTTCTAGGGAAGGCAAATCCAGCTTTTCCAACCTCTCTCCATACGCCAGATCTGCCAGACTGGGGACCATCTTGGTTGCTGTTCTTTGTATTCTTTCAATCTTGTTTAAATCTTTCTTTTTGTGTGGGGACCACACTACTGCCGCATATTCTAACCTGGGGCGAATCATGGCCACTATCAATTTTTTCATCATCTCCTCATCCATATAATGAAAAGCTACTCTTATTTTAGTCTGGAGTTTATATGTCTCTCTAACTGCCTTGTTAACGTGTTTTTCAGGTGACAAACTGTCCTGGACCAGCACTCCGAAATCTTTTTCTTCTCTCACTTTTGTAATTGGTTCATTACCCATCAAATAATTCAGTGATGGCCTCTTTGTACTTTTACCCATTTCCAATATTTTACATTTCTTTGCATTAAATTTCATTTCCCACATCTGGCTCCAATCATGTATCCTGTCCAGATCCTCCTGCAGCATTTTACAATTCCCCTTGACCTCTAACAGACTTGCATAACTGTTCATTCCATCTACCATATCATTTACATAAATCAGGAACATTACTGGCATCAACACCGAGCCCTGTGGGACTCCACTTGTTACTTCCTTCCATCCAGACATCCTATCCTTTATTACTGTCCTCATTTATCTGTCTCTCAAAAAGTCTCTCATCCATTCCAGGAGGTTCCCTTTCAGTCCTCCTATATGCTCTAGTTTCCACATTAGTCTCTTATGAGGTACAGTACCTTGTCGAAGGCCTTCTCCAAATCTAAATACACACAGTCCACCCAACCATCTCTCTCCTGTAGCACGTCAATCGCTCTTAAGTAAAAACTCAACAAGTTAGAAACACATGACCTTCCACTTTTAAATCCAAACTGACTTTCAGCCAGAATATTCATCTCTTCCAGATATTTTATCCATCTATCTTTCAGAATTTTCTCACACAATTTTGCGACCATGCTGGTTAGGGACACTGGTCTATAATTCAAGGGTTCTTCCCTGTTTCCTCCCTTATAAATTGGTACCACATTTGCCCTCTTCCATTCTTGAGGCACTTTCTCCTCTTCCAGAGAACACACAATTAAGCTGTGAATCTTATCCGCCAGTTGTTTTCTGCATTCCTTCAGTACCCAATTAGAGATTCCATCTGGTCCTGGGGCTTTCCTCACATCTTGAGTTTCCAGTAATTTATACGCATCCTGTACTTCCACTTTTATATCTTTTATCATTACATTTCTAGTCACTCCCTCCCCTTCCACAAACTCACTTTCATTAGTGAAAACTGACTGGAAACGTTTGTTCATTATTTCTGTTTGCATTGCGGCATTTTTATAGACCTCTCCTTCTACTTTCAGTTTGGTGATTCCTTCCTTTTGTTTCAGTTTGCCATTGACATATCTATAAAACAGCTTGGGTTCATCCTTACATTTGTCTATTATACCTTTTTCAAAATTCCTTTCTTCCTTTCTATGTATTCTTGTGTAATCATTTCTAGTTCTTTTATATTCTTCCTTTGTTCTGTTGTTACCTCTCTTTCTCCAGTTGTTCCATGCCATGTATTTCTTTTTTTGCTATCATACACATTCTACTAAACCATTCCTTTTTTCTGTTTTCTTTCTCCCTTGCTCTTAGCACAAATTTTTCCACTCCCGAATTATAGAAGGCTAGAAAAATATCCCACTTCCTGTGTGTGTGTGTGTGTGTGTGTGTGTGTGTGTGTGTGTGTGTGTGTGTACACATGTATTCATAGGTATGAGTTTGTTCCATAGCATACTCTATCCAGAATCTATGGTTACAATGTAGTGGCACTCAAACATTTTTTAATATTTTCCCACAGTTGTGTTATTCAGAAATGTCAGCTTCACACCAGCTTCGCCTACAGGGTAACCAAATCCTTTTGAGCGCCACTGAGAACCTGCCGCCAATTGTGTGGCAGTCAAGGACTACCAGCGCCCTTGCTAAGTACCAGGTATGCCTCATTCATTAGAAAGTGTAAGATTAGTTTGCAGGAGGAAAAGAAGATTGCAGAGGCCCATGGTCTTTGTTCCTTCATATCCTCAGGTGGGAAAAAGGTTAGGTTAATGATGACAGTGATGATAAATACAGCACCACTTCACTGGGACAAAAGTATAAGTTCATGATGATGATGATGATGATGATGATGATGATGACAATGATGATAATGATGTTAAATATGAACCCTTTTTTCCAGACTGCCCTGCAACGAGCCTTAACTAGTGATGACAGGTCTTCGGCCGCCAAGAACTATGCCATTGCATCCAGAAAACTTGCTATTTTTAATGAGCAGAAAGTGATCCCCATCAACAGAGAACTTGTGCTCTATTACTATAAAGAGTCCATCAAGCATTTCCAGAAGGCATACAGTGAAGGGTCTGGCTGTAAATCACATGAATGGTTGACAGACATACAGAAGAGGCTTTCCAATCTTGTACAGGAGATTTTTACATATGCCAAGTCAGAGGATCTTGGGCAAGGTCGTGTCATTACTTTAAGGAAAATTCTTGACGTTCTTCAGGATGATAAGTACCGAGGACAATGCAACCTTGATATTTGTCAGACCTACTTCAAAGCAGCCATCACTGCAATAGACAAGAGAAATTTTCAGATTGCACTCTCATGTCTCAAAGAATGCTATCAACCAGTGGAAGAAGCTAAAATCTGTGGGAAAAGAGTCCAAGATGAACATATTCTCACAGAGGCCAGGATTCTAGAAGATGATGTGTTCCTCCAAATGTGCACAGCAGAAGCCATGCAGGCAATATTCATAGGTAAGAGTAGTCACACAGTGTGGGGACTGAATACTGTATAGGATTATTTGTATATTATTTCTGTATGATATATATTAAACCTTATCACTGCATTGTCTACAGTGATAACAATTACGTACAGGATAACAATGACATGGAATCTTCATTTTCAGGTGATGATACCCTCAACAAAGCTTTACAAGACTATGAAAACTTGCCCATTCCTCTTGTGTGGGATGCCATTGACTGGTACAGGACTGCAGTTATGCTTGCCAGGGAGCAAGATGTAAGTGAATTTGGAATTCCATTCCAAATAATTCAATGATCAGCGAACCTTATTTCCAATACGTTCATGCATATGGGAGATGTGGAGCAACTTTTGTCTTCTGTCAGTTAGAAGTAAGTCTCAGTTCCATCTTCTTTCTCATACAGGGAGCCCCAGCAGATGTTAGAAACTTCATTGGGTATTTTTATAAATAGTTACCAAGCTATAATTTCTGATGATCATATGGGCAAAAATGGTCTCCCTCATAATTCACTCAAAAAGTTATCAGTACAGTAATTGCAGCTTTGTCATGGCTGAGAACTGGAACCATGTTGATGTAGCATTTTTTTAAAAGCAGTTAGCCCAAAAATAACCTCCAGAAGTTTCTCACACAGTTCCCAGGACATTCTGTGTCTATTCGTAGTTATGAGTCTCATATACAGTTAGCTCTCACTTAACGCGCGATCTGAGTGCGCGAACCTCACATAACATGGAAGGCAGTTTTTGAGGCCGGGAAATAGTCTGGACATTACTACTTCCCACTCTGCCCTAGAGTGGGAAAGGAGGTGTGGATGATGATGATGATGATGATGAAATGGTCAAAATGCGAAAATTACAGATATAACGGGGGTGAAAAAAAATCTGCCCATTTTTTCGAAGACCATACTACGCAGTGACGATTGGGATTATGCGGCCTGAGGCCACAAATTATGGTTTAAACAGTCATTACGTGAAAAAATTTGTCATAATGCGGTGGGAACAGACATAACCCGGGCAGTGGTAGTCATAGCGAGGGTTGCATCAGCCAATAACGAATGGTTGTTACATGTCGTCATGGTCCACTGAGCATTCCTGTCCGACTTGAGCCTACCCTCTTCCCATGCTATGGCTCCACATGTGCTGTGTGTTATCTTTGCTCTTTTTTGGGGGGCCACCTGGGGACCAGCAGGAGTCCTGACCTGCCTCGGAACCCCACTCCCCCTCCCCCCCAGCAAGCCCACAACCTCTTCAGTTGAAGATGTGGAATCCTCCAGTGTTTGTATGTAATGAGGTCGTTATTAGGTAGGTAAATATCCTGGGAAAAAGCCCTAAAATCCCCCAAAAAGATGAACCTGGGGCTGGCTTGGGTACCATGAAACCCTTTAACATGTAAACATATGACCCTATATCGCAAATCTTATAAAGCAGGACTGTCCGGGGACAGTATTTGTGCATTATGTGAGAGCTCACAGTCCTATAAAAGGTAATAATACTGTAAATGACACATTTGCACTACTGTACTTAAGTGGCACCTCAAACAATACAGCACATGATGTCACCTTGTCTGATCTGATACAATACTTTTGTGCTCTTGCTCAGTTACAGAAGATCATGTGAATTTCCAGTAACAATACAAAAGAGGAATATCCTGTTGTTCATCTATGTAAGTAAACATTTCTAACAGGAAAATACATATTCTTTAGCAGACTGTCTGGTGAATCAAAAACAGTAAGAAGACAATAGTTTTCTTCTGTCAAGAAATATACAGATATGCAATATATTTTTTCAACAGGTTGAATTAGATGCAGTGGCTCATGCCAGGATTGGTAAGGTGTACCACAAGGTGCTAAAGATGCCCATGATAGGCAAACGGGAATACAAGTATGCCATTGACCTTGCTGCTTCACTCCACCCCAGGACCTTCAACACCACAGGTATCAGTGTTTCTATTCACCATGTTGGAGAGGGATGCATTCTCATGATGGTACCGATTTAACCAGGCAGTGATTATACTGCACAAATGTCCTTCAGCTCCCTCCCTTTTCCCCAAAAGGAGATACTGTAGTACACTGCAGGAGAATGGCAACTTCAGTATACAGTCCACCAGGTTCAGGTTCAGATAAGCTTGGGGTAACCACCACCACCACCACCACCATCACCATGGTTAAGACATTGGCAACAAGGGCAGCAGTAGTCACTGGTTTTTGTGGCCCCAGGGTCAAAGAATGTAAACCAAGTGAACTGCAGGCTGAAGTTGACCTCCTGGCATCCTCCTTTGGGGGCACACAAAAGGAGTTTAGGGATGCTTGTATACTGTGCTGCCCAGTTATGCTGGTGCCACCATGTGAAGGCATCCCTCCCAGCACCTCTGGTCACTGGTAAAGATTAAAACCATAGTCTTAGAGCAAACAATGAAAGGCAGCATTCACAATACAGTATGTCATATACCTGCCAAGGTCTAACAGGTTGGAGTGCTTGTTTTTGATAGAGAGAATGAGCATTCAGCTCAGTGTACTGTATACTCTAACAAAAGTCCTCTAAATAGGGTCAATGCCTTAGCCTCTCAAAGCAGATATATGCAAGGTGTGAGACTCAACTTTCACATACGCTGGTAGATACAAAAGTTATGAAGCTGTTGGCCCATTACTGATATGCTTCAAATCCTGGTGGAGGCAGCTGGTACCATTTGACACATGAGTCTAACTTTCCTTTGTGGGTCAGTCAGTATAAGTGTTCAGGATAATGTCTAGGGGAAATAACTGTCAACCATGATGATGCAGTGGCATTATATCCCAGGATAGTTGGTGAATAACCCACCAAAGGCTTAATTTATAAAGGTGAGCACTGCTACAAAGTGCCTCATGACATCTGCTTCCAGCTTTACCGCTATGTTACAAGGCAATATTTTTTTAATGACTGGAACAGGGAAGGTTTGGAGTCAGTGAATCCAATGTTTGGCCCTTGGCCTTTGATTGATGCTGCTACTGTGAGCAGGGCAGTAGGCATGATGCAGTTGGGGAAGATGGCAGATGTGTCTGGGTTGACTGCTGAAATGTTGAAAGCCTCAGGAGATATTGGAGTGGGGTTAGTTATTGATTTGATATATGTGATTATATATCAGTGTGTTGTCCCAGATGACAGGTTGAAGAGTGTGATTGTAAATGTGTACATGGGCATGGATGATGCCCTGAAAAGAGGAAATTGTAGAGGCATAAAATTTTTGGACAAGATAATGAAGGTAATGGAGGGAGTTCTAACAGGCGTGCTTAGAGAAAGAGTGCATTTATTAAATGCTGTTTGGATTTATGCTAGGCGAAAGGACGACTGATGCCCTATTCATTGTTCAGCAGCTTCAGGAAAAATATATAGGAAAGAAAAGGGATTTGATGCCATATTCATTGTTCAGCAGCTTCAGGAAAAATTTATAGGAAAGAAAAGGGATCTGATGCCATATGCATTGTTCAGAAGCTTCAAGAAAAATATATAGGAAAGAAAAGGGATCTGTACTTTGTCTTTGTTGATTCGGAGAAGGCCTGTGACAGAGTCCCTAGGGACGTGGTGAAGTCGGCAATGAGAAGGCTAGGGATTGAGGAGTGGTTGGTTACTGGCTATGTATGTGGGTGCACACACCCAGGTGAGAATGAAAAGAGATTAGAGTGATGAGTTTTCTATGAATGTTGGTGTGCATCAGGGGTCAGTCTTGAGCCCCTTATTATTTATCATGGTGCTTGAAGCCCTCTCACATGACTTCAGAGATGGGCATCCATGGTAGATGTTGTATGTTGATGGTTTGGTGTTGATTGTAGAGAATGAAAGGGAGGTGGATGACAGATTTAGGAAGTGGAGAGATGGTATAGGGCACAAGGCCTTAAGAGCATCCATCCATCATCTGATTCTGTGTTGCCCCATGAGGAGCTTAGGAACCCGGGGCTAGGCAAATTGATCCTGACATTTAGGATGAGAGTGACCAGCCTCACTCATTAGCAGTAAACCCCAACCATCCCTTGGATATAAACCTTGACCAGTCTGATTGGAGCACCGTAATTACCCACTAAACCACCAGGAGCCAAAATTTGGTTATATGGTTACCACCCAGCATAGTAAATGGTTTCCTGGTGTACAGGAAACCATTTGGCATGTCACTCAGTTTAGAGTCACCCACAGGCAGAAGGAAGAGGAAAGAATGAAGGAAAGACAGACAGAAGAGGGAGTGTAAAGTCACTCGTAGGCAGAAAGACAAGGAAAGAATGAAAGAAAGAAAGACAGGAGAGGATGAAAGAAAAGAAGGATGAAGGAGAGGAAAGGGCAGACACCTGAGAGCAGCACTACACTGAGTGAGTGGATGGTGAATGCAGATAAAACAAAGGTGATGATGGTATCTAGCATTGGTGACGGTACTGTCAAAGAAGATGGACAATGGCCATGTATAGTTTGCCACAAGGGCATGGGAAGTAATTCTGTCTTGTGCAATGATTGTGATAAGTGGGTGCATAAGAGATGTTGTGGTGTTAGAGGCAGACTGTGAAATAATGCTAATTTCATATGTGCAATGTGTCGGGGAGAGCTGGTGGAGATTGTCAGGCATGAGAGGATTGTTCTTGCTGGTGAGTCTCTCAAATGTGTGGAAGAGTTTTGTTACTTGGAAGACATGTTATGTGCTGGAGGTGAGGCTGGAGCAGCTCTGTGGCAAGTGAGGAGTGGTTGGAAAAAGTTCAGGAAGCTGTTGCCTCTCCTGACACTGAGCGTGCACTCCCTCCAAGCTAAGGGATCTTTGTATGCGGCATATGTTAGGAGTGTAATGATGTATGGTAGGTAGACCTGGGCAGTAAAGGAATAGGATATTCATAGGCTCACATGTACAGAAATGACAGTGCTTAGGTGAACATGCAGTGCATCCTTGAATGTGAGGCCTGGGAGGACTTGGTTTGTGATGGAAGAATTGAGAGGAAGGATGGGACTGGAGTGTGTTGGTGTTGTGATGAGGAGAGGTAGATCGAGATGGTTTGGGCATGTGGAGAGGATGGGGTATGACTACTGGGTGCAAAAAGAAAGTGTGAACATTGGGAGTGGGATTGCAGGAGGCAGACCGAAAAAGACCTGGGATGAGGTAATAGAGTGTGACCTCAGAGATAAGGAACCGAATATGGAGGCTGCCACAGATCAAGCAGCATGGAAAGCTACCATTAGGTGATCAGTGTCGATGCATGCAGGCATGTTGGAGCCTTTGTAAACTAAACAAAACAAAAGAAATAACTGATAGGCATAAATCTTCTTCATCCTGGTAGAGTGGTACCAGGAATGTGCTGCAAGCCTGGCAGATATTCAGAAAGATTCGGTGCTGGAGGAAGAGAAGCGTAAGGACAAGGCCAGGAAGGAGACCATGGACCTGATCAAGGAAGAACTGAAGGAAATAGATACCCACTGTACCACATCCTCAGATCTACTCAGATTCATATACAAAAAGTTTCCTCCTAAAAACCCTAGCCATGTACTTCCTAAAAAGTTTGAGGACAGTATGAAGAAGACTCTTTGCTTGGCCATTCAACACTACCACCCAGATAAGATTGATGCTGAAGTGCATGGGATGAAGTGGAAGGTGCTATGTGAGGAGATAACAAAGAGGCTGACAAATAAGTATGAAACGCATAAGGGTGTCGAATAGGGGGTGATGCATTTAGAGCAGTTGTGACATTAGCTCAAAATCTGCACTGCTAGATTATCATACCTAAATACTGGAACCTTTATATGCTTTAGTGAGAAAAGTCCATTCAATTTCAGTAAAAAAAATTGTAGTTATGTAATATATACTAAAATCATGAAGCAAGTTCTACTAATAGGATACTTGGCTTAATATTATGAGTAAATTGTGATACCAGAAAATAGTAAGTTGTTGATTGATCGATTAAAACTGTTATAAGAGAGTCATAATTATAAATTACTGGTGTAAAATTTTATCATAATATACTCTTTTTATTATATATTGGCTGAAAGTTGCTACATCTCTGTCTTGGCTGTTAAACGGAAGCTAGAGATTAACACTAGAATATGGTGCTGGACATAAGTGCTGTGGAAAGGATGTACAGCTTTTAGTATTGTCTTATTCCGCCACTGAGTTGTAAGAAGAGATTAACACAAGAATCTGATACTGTGCCCTTTTCACTTTAACTTGGCCTAAAACTGCCACCTCTCTATCTTGAATACTGCAAAAGGTTCACACTAGAAGATAATTCCAGTTATGAAGCATTACTGTGGAAAGGATGCAGAGCTATAGCACTGTCCATTTTCTGCCACAAGGCTACAGGAGATAGGCTTCAAAAGAAAAAAAACCTGGGCCAAGTTAAGGTAAAAAGGATATAGTCAAAACTAAGTGCTAGGGAAAGGATGTAAAGCCAAAGAGTATTATGTATTTTGCCAATGACCTACATGAAAAGCTGCAAATGGGCAAAAATCACCATCAAGTTAAAATGGAACAAATTATACAGCAATACTCGGTACTATATTGCAGAAGCAGAAAATGAAAGTCTCCAATGTTGATACTACCCAAGACACAGTAGCTAATTGGCTAAAGTTCTCATAATCCTGTACAGTGGAATGATGTTTGCATGTGATGGTTGTACAGAAGCATGTATTCATTCTGATATCTTTTTTAATTTGCATGTCTAGATTACAGTAATTTAACTGCTTGGTTACATAGTTATTTTTACCCATCATTTTCAGCCCCAATTTAATAGCTAGGTGCATGTTTGCTTTTTTCTACCCATTTTATTAATGTATGTGCTGTGGTTTGAATCCTAAAGGTGGACACAGATTTTTCTGTCATGTACTACTGGTGCCTGGAACATAGGTTGGTCTCCTACCCTGAAATGATCTGGATTATGTTAGCTAGACTATACTACAAAAACTGAGTATACAAAGATGTACTCTGCCTGTCTGTCTATCTCTTACCAGATGACTTAATCCCATGAGGGGTGGCCACAAACAAATCGCCTCTACATCATCTCATTCTCTGCCATTTGGCTGCCCTTCCTCTAACTCACACCCCCTACCCTCATATATCTCCAGGGGCCAGAATACCTCAGAGGTAGTGCTCACCCTCCACAACTGTAGGGATGGCAGTTCAAGCCCACACAAGGGTAGAGTATTTCTGGTGAGAGATGTAGTAGTCTCTCCAAAGATCTCTCCTTGCTCTACAGAGCTATACGGTCTGGTCCATTGGTCATAGCTTGTGTAACAAATTTAGTGTAATTTAATGTATCTCAAGTCCATTATTCCATACCATCCTTAGTCTCCCTTTCCTCCTTACATACACTTTTCTAGTCACTTTCTCATTCTCCAAGCCCCTAATTTTTTATGGTCATTTCTAGAAAACCCACAATTACGGTTAGACGTGGAGAGGATGGAGAGTGAGAGACTGACGAGGAAAGTATATGTGAGTGAGGTGGAGGGGGAGGCCAAGGATGAGATGGAGTGGAGAGGTATATGAGGGAGGGGGGTGTGAGCTGGGAGCAGGGCAGTGAAATGGCGGAGGACAGGACGACGTGGAGGCAATTTGTTTGTGGCCACCTCGTATGGGATTAAGGCGTCTGGCAACAGATAGATAGATAGAAGGTAAGACGTGTTTGGTCATCAACGTATGCTTCAGAAATTCCATGCATCCATACATCGTCCAATTATTTTTTCCAACATTTAAACAGGAAGGTAAGGGACAGGTTAGGCTACTTAGTTCCAACTTGTAAGGCAAAAATGATGTGTCAGAAATTAATGTAAAAAAAATCAAAAGGAAGCTTATCTATACTTTCAAACTTTGATTTAATACTGCCTTTACCTTTAAATGATCTGGATTTTGATAACCCAGACTCGGACCCTCTTAAGCCTCTGGTTGTCCTATATCATATTACTTAATGCCCCAACTCTCACTCTCTCTCTCTCTCTCTCTCTCTCTCTCTGCTGAATGACAAGTCAGTGATTTCCCCTGTCCCAGAAAACTGTGCTGGGTGGTAACCATATAACCAAATGATGCCTAACAGTTTAGTATAAGATGCTCTGATTGGGTGGAGCCTGTGTGAGTTCCATCTGAAGCATGGTTAGGGTCTGCTGCACATTTAATGCCGCTCAGGGACAAGTAAGGATGCTCACCATTGTCTTAAATGTGTCAGAACTTAGTAGCCTAGACTAAGGCCTCTACACTCCTGTTTTTATGAGGTAAAATGAATTTGACGATGATGATAATGATGGTGGTAGTACAATCAGTCCTCATTTAAAGTTATTTCACTTAAAGAGGTCTTCTTATCAAGTTGCTGATGAATCAACATCTATTTTTCATTTAAAGTTATTGGTATTGGTATTCATTATAATGTTATTTTGAAATCAGAAGTGAGTGGTGGTTTTTTGTGCATTTGAATCCTCAGTCATGGATATACACTTTTTACTTAAAACTTTTTTTTTTTTTTTTACTGCATTTTGCCAGCATATATTGAAATCTTTAAATAAGGAATGATTGTACTTGGTTTTAAGGTCACAAATTTCTTTTTGTTCACTTTACTAATAACACAGATTGTGGAGGTGTGTAAGAAGCTGGAGAGTTGTAGTTCAGAATATATATCCAATTAATTCAGTAATAAAATTGTTCTGAATTGTATCCTATTTCTTTTTCACCTAAAATCACAAAATAATATGTCTTGTTGCTGCTACCACTGTACTGTATAGTTGAATATATGCAAAAATCAACCTTCAACCTTATGTATTTTCAGTTGTAGTTTTCATTAATTTAGGTGCCTGTTAATTTAGAAGGCTGTGTGTGTGTGTGTGTGTGTGTGTGTGTGTGTGTGTGTGTGTGTGTGTGTGTGTGTGTGTGTGCATGCGCGTGTGCACCATGTGCTATAATGTTTCATTCTTGGATGGTCATTTTTTTTTTTTTTTACTACTGGCATTGGGGCTAAGACTGTGAGCCAAAGAAAGTAAAATTGTTCTAACAAGATTAACCAGAAAATAAAAGTACCATAATCCCTCTACTATCCAATGTAACAGAGCCAAAGGCATGTCTGGAAAGTGGGTCCGTCCGGATAGTGGGCCCCTGCCTCCTGGACTTATGGACCCTAAACCCAGCCTAACTCGGAAAACCACCTGCATAACTCTCTACTGGACATGCATAGCACCTACTTAAGATCCTATTCACACAAATAAGGGACAGAAAGTATGAAATAAATGAAAAGGAACCAGAGAATAAGGAATTAGAAGTGAGTATGGAAAATATTTAGCAGTATACAGGGTACTTACAACACGACCGTGGCCATTCGTTACGAAGGTTAACCCACCTCCTCTAAGGCTCTGGCAGTGGTGAAAATGCTCTTGAAGCACGTACAGTAATCCAGTGTTGTGCTGCACTTAATCCTTTGCACTGTGAGTTAAAATTGTTTAACATTGCACATTCTGTTCTTGATTGCACCATGCCAGTTTCAAAAGCCAATTTACACTCTGTACTTAATCTTTGCACTCTGAATTCTAATTTCATAACACTGCACATCACTGTAAATTCCCATGTGGTCAAGTGGCAAGGTATTGCAGTTTATTCACTGTTTATTCACAAAAACGAGTACGTGCGGCATCCATTGAATGAGCGTCTATTCAGGATGGTAGTTAGATGGTAACTGGGGAGGGATGGGGGAAGGCGAGAAGCAAGCAGCAAGCGTAAACACAGCTGTTCGGCGCCGTGTGCCAATTTCAAATATGGTTGAAAAAAAGGTCGGATTTTTTTTTTTTTTTTTTTTTTCTTCCCCCCCCAAAGGCCCGGGCCCAAAATGTCCGGTAAATGGGGAGTCTAGAGAGTGGGCGTCCAGATAGTACAGTGATTACTGTATCTCATAGGTATACGATTAAACTACCGACTAAAAAAACATGAAAAACAAATGTGGTAAAGTCAAAATTAAATATCAGGTTCTTGGGTTGTACTGGACTACTTAATGTGATAAGCTTTTTATGTCAGATACTTAGACTTTTAAATCCGATATTCAGTCGAATAATGTAATCTAGAAATACCATGGCAAATAAAAACCTGACAAATAAATCAATATCCCAGTCTAAATTCAAGACAAAATAGCTAAACATTAAACAGCACTGGAAGAGGACTGAAGGTAGTATAAAATGAGAGTGAAGTACTGAACCTCAACCAACAGAGCACAAGCAACCACTTGGCTTGCCATTCAGTGCAGAATCATCAGAAGGAAGCACTACATCAAGTGAGTAGATGGTGGCTACCCCCACCTACTACACACCACTACTTACGGTAATCACAAATGCTACTATGGTACTAAACCACTTACCACATCCTTCTAATTTACACCATCTCTCTTTATCCTCTTCATCCCTGTTCTTTCTTATATTACTCCTAGTCTCCTTCCTTCTTCCTCTCTTCTTTTCTCCTCTTGGCTCACACACACTCTCAAGCTAGGAATAAAATAAAACAGGTATAGAAATTGTTCCGTTTATAATTAAATATCCATAGAAGCTACATATCCTCGCACTCCTCCATTATCACATGAGTACAGTACATTATAAGGTGGGGCAAACCCTATGCTCAGAGACTCCACAGAATATATACATAGATTTTTATTTCTCACTGGCATAGGAGGCTTTGTAGCACTTTTTCCTTGGTGATTTATTTTGCTTATTGCACTTTAAGCTTTTCAGTAAAGGGATATCTTTTACTGGCTCATTCTTTTGCTTCTCTGATGATTTTATTCAGCTTAAGAACTTTGAATTAACAGGTTAAAAAGTCTTCATTAACCCCTTGACTAAAAGACCTCCCTCCCCTTCAGCTTGGTTGATGGCCATGTGTAGTCAGATGAGGGTTGATTTGAATGGTAACCTTGGAGACTCACTCCTACCTCATAACTAAAATACATCAAATTTATTGAATCACAACTTGGTATTCAAGTCATGAGAGTAGCCCAATTTCCTCAAATCAAAACAAAGTAACCATAATGTACTCTCTTCGTCTAAAAAATTTTCTGATAATAATAAGAGTACAGTAAAAGTGCTGTCCTTCGGCTGAGGGGATTATCATCACCTGGTGTTCTGTATATATTAATGTGAATGTAGTGTACCTCATTAATATATAACAAGATACTAATCCTTAACTGCCCCTCAACATGAATACATGACATTTGGAGGCATGCTTAAATCTGAACCTGCTGGGTATCCTGACTATGAAGCAGTAGGTGACAGGGTCAAGGACCAACCCTGAATAATCCCACTTTTGGTTTTAATCCCTTCAATCTGATAACATATTTTCTTTACCATTCTTGCAGATGATTTTACCAGTATTTAACTATACAGTAGAGTCACCTTTCACAGTGATGAAGTTAGAATCTCCATTAAACTCAACCACTATGAGGGGTTTCTCCATAGTGAAATAAATTGCCAGGCAGAAGCAAGAATATAATAAAGTACATCTTCCCAAATCCGAACATCTGATTTCCTAAACTTCCACTTTCCAAAACATTTTTTCATGCAATATGGGGGTGTTAATATCATCTGTCCTCACAGTCAATGCATATCTGAAGACAGTTTATTTTTGGGCAAGTTTAAAAACAGATGAGATATTACTGACACAAGATACTTAACTGCATTTACTGTTCACGGTAGCAATCAATTTTTAAAAACAATTTTCTCACAGTTATCATTATAATTCTACTTTCCAAAATATTCCATTTTCCATAATGCCTTTGGAACCAAGCACTTCAGATGTAAGAGAGTGTACTGTACTATCAGTGTCATCAGAGTGAAGTGGTTAATGTATAAAGGCGTAATGAGCAAATATATGACTGTAGAGGAGGTGCTACAAAATGTCCTATGTCAATGAGAATATTGCCCATTGTGACACATAATACCCCTTCTTCAACCCCATCACCCTCAAACTATAATATAACCTCCCTGCTCCAAGATACATTAGATTACATTAGATTATAGTGCATTAATATAGGCTTTGTATTACAGGATGACACTGCAATGGGTCAGGTTAAATTACTGTACTGTACACTAGCTTAGCTCAGGATGGATTCTGCTGGGTTAACTTGGATCAGTTTAAACTTAAGTATTAGTTACATTAGGTTAGGCTACATGTTGTCCTGGTTGTCACTAGATAAAATAAGATTATGGGCAGGTATTGTTTTGTTGGGTTATTTATATAGAGATATAGATATACTTCTGCATTTTAGATGAAGTTAATTTGGATGTGTGGAGAGCTGACATTAAGTAATAAAGGTCGATGCATGCAGTTATGTTAGAACCTTTATGAGCAAATGAATGAGCTACACTAATGTAATGGTGTCATCTTTGGGCACAGACACATATGCCTGAAATAAGTGACTGACATGAGGATATGAGGCACAGGGTTCGGACTCTGTTCGTGCAATGGAACTAACTCTGTGCTTTCTTTCATCTTGTTGGTCATATTTCAGGCAAGTGGGGCCATGGATTTACTGTTGTGATTGGAGAAGCTTATTTTTCTGGTAGGAGAAAACAAATGAGCAGAGGTGAACTAATAATGATGACTGAACACCCTGTAGACCAAGACATATTATTTTTGTTCCATATCTACCTGTATTCTGTATGCTGTAAACAGTTTAACACAACAGTAAGAGTGTCTGCAAACTGTGTGACTCTCTCTATGGTGCTACTGGGTCTCGAGGGAGGTGAGGTGTGATTGTGGCATTTGACAGGGAGTGAGTGGATGAGTGTAAGCAGACTACTATACCCTTTTTACCCTACCTTGGCCCAGATTTGTATCCTTTTGCAGCTTATTTCACATACCTCAGTGGCAGAAGAAGACAATAAATGGCTCTACTGTACACCTTTTCCATAGCACTACTTTGTGACTTGTATCATAATCTGGTGCCAATCTATTTTAACATGGAAGCATTCCACATGGAGAGATTTTAAGCCAAGGTTGAGTAAAAAGACTACAGTGGATTAAGAAATTATGAAGTGCTATGATTATGACAGTGACAGGCACACATTTTAGGGAAGGATTGATGTGATTTGATTACTGTTGTTGTGGTCTCAAGGTTCAAATGAAATGTGAGCCTGGTGGACTGCAGGCTTAAGTTGACCTCTTCCTGCAGTCCACCATCCTCGTTCGGGAGACAGAGAAGTACTGTAGCTGTGAAATATTTGGACTACCCAGCTGTATTGACGCCACTACATGAAAGCATCACTCTCAAACATCAACATCAATGCTAGTCTCTCATTTTTATTTCTTAGGTGTGAGCAACATTCAGAAATATAAAAAGCATAACATGAAAACAGAAGTGACTGAGCTGTGGTAAATTTCCGGGTAGTATTACCTTATTTTGGCAGATGAGATAGGGGAAGTAGGCTGCAAAAGGATTAAAATCTCTGCCAAGCTAAAGCAACTGAATTGTATGATAGTAGGCTTAATCCCTTAACTATGATGATTTTTTTCTCTATTTTTTTTACAATTCTGCTACTGCCAAAAAACATAAACTTAGTACTCTTTCTCTGTGGCTATAGTGCATTCATTCTCACCCAATCCCTTTTTGGCTCAGCTGATAGCTAAGTATAGTTTGAGTGGAGGGGAAATTTCACTAGTAACTAAGGAGACTTGTTTCTACACATAAAAATAGCTCATCAGATTGCACGTTACCAAGATGGTATTCAAGTTGTGAATGGCCCAGTTCCATGAGATGAAAACATATCAACTACACCAATCTCAGCACACTCTGCACTCTTAACTCCTTCTGCCTGTCACTGTGTCGTTTATGCTTTATTCTTGCTACCTTCCAACAATTATTATTCAGCTTAAGGGTGTGTGGAGCTTTGAAAAGACAGACAGACCAATAAGGATGTGAAGGAGTTTTGTAATGTTGCTGTGGATATGTTAGAGAGCATTAGGAGAAGTACCTTGGGAAGGTTTGGCCAAGTGGCAAGAATGGAGAATGGCAGACTGATGAGAGAGAGTTCGGCCATGTGAAAAGAATGGAGAAAGAGAGACTGATTAGGAAAGTGTATGTGAATGAGGTAGAAGGGTGGGAGGGGAAGGAGGGAACTGAGGATGAGAACTAAACAATGAACCCATAACTAACCCACAATGCCTTAAAATCTACTGAATAAGCTAATTAAGTATTCACATCTTTTTCATGGATACTGTTGTTGTGGATCGAGGTTCAATCTGAAATGTAAACCCAATTGACTGCTTGCTTGAGTTGCCCTTCTCTTGCATTCCAACATCCTCTTGGGGGATAAGAAAGTAGTTGAGAGGTATTTACATAAACAGGCAGATGAGATGCCTAGTTTTATTAGTGCCACCACATGAAGGCATCCCTCTCCAGTACCTGCACCTACTGTAAAAACTCTATATACAAAATTATAACCTGTATGTGGCATTAAAAGCAAGCATTAAAGAAGCACTGTACAATAAATGGGAATAAACACCTATCACTATAAATAATAATGATAATCATAATAATACATCTATCACTGTAAATGATATGATAACAACCATCCATCCATCCATTTACCAATCCATTCAGTCATCATCCAATCTTCTGTTGCCCCACCAGGAGCTCAGTGTAATAATGATAATAATAAAACTTAAATAAGAACATACAGTACGGAACAGTATACAGTATCTACACCTGATCTGGGACTGAAGGGTGAACTGATGGAACATAATAAGTAGAAGCCTTCCTGGATGTCACTGTTGTGGGGGTAGAGATGATGATGATGGCAATGATGATGATGATGATGATGATGATGATGATGCTGACGATGATGATGATGATGATGATGATGATGATGATGTTGTTGTTGTTGATGATAATGATGATGATGATGATACATTGAAAAAGCAAGGAGAAAAATCAAAACACCTCCATGTCACCCTGTCTCCACCATCACACTGCCCATTCTCCAACTCACAAGCCCTTCTCTCTTATATTTCTACATCCCATCCTTTCATCTAATCCTCAATCTCCCCCTCCCCTCCTCCCTCCACCTCACATATATGCTCTTCCAGTCTGTCTCTTATTCTCTCCTCTCCACAAGGGCAAACCAACAGTATCAAAATAAAACACCCTTAAACATAAGAATAAAGCAATTTAGAGTTGAATATAATAATACATAGACTGAGGTGATCTGGACAAGCAGAGAGAGAAAGGAGGATGAAAACTATGTAAAAGGATCTATGACTGTAAATATGGAAGGTGGAGCACCTAGGAAACCTTGAGGTGAGGTCCTACGAAATGACTACGGGGTTGAAGGACTGAGGATTTGTCACGTGTAGCAGTGAGAGACAAGTTAACACAGCTACATGCAGGAACCTAACAAAATCTTTCAAAAACTAAATAAAAATAAATATGTAAATAAATGAATAAATAAAACCTTGCCTTACCATCAATTTACTACTCTACTACAAACCATTTCAAACTACACTTCAACTCAACGGCAAAGATGGGCTACAGCGTGATGAAACCTTACCTAATATCTCTTGCAGGCATAAACAAGGACATTCTAGGAAGGCTGCAGTATCCCTGATTTGTTTCCTCTATGTTCTGACTCTCCTTTGGGTGGTTTAAGGGAGGTATCAGTATCCATGGTCTCGTTACTCTTCGGTGTGACTCTCAATTTGATGGTTTTCTGAGTGCAGTGAGGTAGTTTTCAAGCTAAGCAAAGGATGTGGTCAGGGGCAGAGCCAGGATTTTGTCATGGAGGGCCTGAATCTTGGTTGCCACTGTTCATGAGATACTGCTGCCTGGGAAGTACAGTATTATAACAATGTAGACTAATAAAAAATGTATCTAGTAACAAACTTAAAGGAAACAACCCATGATTAATCATTAGTAGCTCAATGAGTAAAATAAAAACATATAAATAAATAACAAAATGGCTGACTTCCTGTTCAGTTTATTCTTTTGGAAATACAGGGGTCTGGGCCTCTTGGTCAGGGACATGGTCCATAGCATCAAAAAATATTTCCATGCAACTGACACTGTAAATATGGGGTGGGGGTGGGGGGAAGGAAATCAGATTTATACGTAGCAATCAAAGTTTTGTAGGCACTTTTTAGATAATTTGGGGGAGCAAGATGCTATCACATTTTGGACATACTGTAACAGCAAAAAATAATGTTATCATTTGGACAACCTGTCCTACATAAAGATATGGCAAGATTCAGACACAAAGAATGACAAAATCTGAATGTTTCTGAAAATAACGCAAAACTGCATGGGGTTGAAAGGTACTGTATACTAGTGATGGGGGTATGAGTTGGAGAAAGGGCAGTCTGATGATGGAGGACATGGTGTCATGGGAACAATTCATTTGTAGCCACTGCTTCCAAGATTAAGGTGTCTGACTATAGACAAATGAAAAACAGATGTCTCTGCCTGGTAAACACAGTGAAGTTGTGTGTATGCACTGTGTATTAATATGGCATGCTGGAATGTGGTGAGAAACAGATGCAAAATGAAATGAGAGGGATTTAGAGAAGAAAAACTTAGATTGTACATAGTCATCAGCCACACCTTTACATGTATTCCCACCTAACTATGGGGTGAGGTGGCGACAGAAGTAGTAGTTACAACCCCAGACTCATCTGTATATGAACCCAGTAGACTACAGGCTCATAACTCTTCTCCTGCAGACCACCATCTTCCTTTTGGGGGACACAGGAGGAAACTGAGGGATGTTCATAAAACCAAGCAGAGGAGTTGTCTAGTAATATCAGCGTCGCCACATGAAGGCGTCCCTTTCCAGCACTATGGGGTGAGGTATGATCCACACACAAGGAAAGAGAAAGCATACAAGTGGGAACACAAATGACAGTATTCTCAGTGAAATGGGCCCCACACTCATTCACACATCACCCAAGTTCCTGGAATCCTGGCTCCATCTCACAAATCTAACCAGAAATAAAAACAAATGACAATATGTATATAACTTAAAATAGTAAACAAAATTTGAGCTTTACTTTTTCAGTACTAAACATCTCACAACTAAAATCATCTGGTGGTATAGTCTTTCATCTTAACCTGGCCCAAATTTTTTCCTTTTTGCTGTTTATTTCACACAGTTGCAGAAAAAGGTGTTGTTAGAGCTCTGTACTCTTTCCACGGCACTTCCTCATGACTAGCATCATATTCTGATCTTAATTTACTGTTACACCTCAGCATTCAAGATGGCAATTTTAGACCAAGTTAAAGTGAAAAGGGTGTTGTGAGGATACTGAGTGGTTCATAAATAGCAATGAAAACTCACCTGGCGATACCTTGTGTTGTGAGGATGGCTCAAGCTGCTGGTGTGGGTATAAGAGTAGCAGTGAGGGTATGAAATGAATTAACGATACAAGACAGACACCAATAAAGCTGACTGAGCCATAACCACAACACACAAGACATCTCCTGGCAAAGTGAATGAGGAGTGTTACACAAAGACCCGCCTGTATAATTAAAAGGAATCATCATATCAAACAGGTTAATGGAGAGAGAGATTCTGACTCCTTCCCCGTGAGATGCCTCCATATGTTGATTTAAATCATGTTAAAAATGGAGGGGGAGGGTGGGTGGAGAATGAAAGACTGGCAAGGAGAGTGTATGTGACTGAGGTGGAGGGGCAAAGGGGTTGGGAATGACTGAGGATGAGATGGAGGGATGAGACTGACAAGGAGAGTGCATGTGAGTGAGACAGAGGGGAGGGGGGGGGGAGGAAAGAGCAAGAGAAGACTAAAGATGAGATGAAGGGATGGGATGAAGTATATGAGGAAGGGGGTGTGAGCTGGAGAGAGGGCCATCAGATGGCAGAGGACACAGTGCTGTGAAAGTGATTCATTTGTGGCCACTCCTTACAGGATTAAGGCATATACTGATAGATACAAAGATAGATAGGTAGGTAGATAGGCAGACAGATAAATATACATAAAGACAAAGAAGAAAATATGGACATTATAATGACTGTAATATTTAAACAAGACTTATGCATAAAGCTAGGAAAATAACTATGCCCTGTACTCTGCAAAGCTAAGTAATGAAGAGTCAGCAAGAACTTATTAAAAAGTAAATGCTAGATACTGCATCAGGTAAGATAACTACTGTGCCCTACTAAACACTCAGTTTCCTAGTATGCAAGCATGTTGAAGCCCTGCTCTTATAACCAATACGAATATGAAAGAATGAACTAGCTGCTGTTGTCAGTGCTGCTTAACTCCGCTCTGTCAAACAGAGCAGACCTGTTGATCAAAGATAAGCAATTGCTTCTGTGGGGCCATCCTACAGGTACAGTATAATCCAAACACTGTGCAGGGAACCAGCACCCCCTTGTGGTAGACAGCACCTCACCAGAGTTGGACCAGAGTCCTTCCCCAAGGTGAGGTACATGGAAATGTGAGGTAGTGTGGCTCCTGGTTGGATGCCACAACATTGCTCCACCCAGGGTGTACAGTGCCATCTCATGCAGGCTCCCCATCAGTGTCCCTAACTAACAGTACAATACAAATGCTAAACATATGCTTAGGATATTTTGGCATACTGTACAACCACACTACAACACATGGAAAAATACTGTAAGAAAAAAGGAAAAACACAAATAAAACTACTGATAACATGATATAATACTAAATACATCTGTGACTGGGAATACTTCAGCATACACTAATGCACAGTAAACATGAGACACTCTGGGACACAACTTACCAACCATCACACACGAGAGAAAAGCAGGATCAGTATGTAGCCAATATCAGTTAAAAAGAGTTATGCTGTTCACACAGAAGCTAAACTGTTTTAGTATGGGAGAATAAAAAAATGTAAATATTGTACATTTATGCTCAGGGGAAAGGGAAATGGTTGGAGAAAGAGAAGGCATGTAAATCTCACTGTCTGTTATTGTGGAATTTGATGAGTTGTGTCTTGGAGTGCTATAAATGATAAAAAATAACACAATTTTCCTTATATTTCTTAGAGGAAACTGGCAAACTGACTTGGAAGAAAACAATGTAACTTTAACCAGCATTTTTTCTGTACTTTAGTGTGTATGTAATAGCAAAAATGAAAGTTTAAAAAGGGTGATTTACATTAACGTCCCTCCAATGTGAACTAATGCTATAAATGTGTGACTGGAGATACTTGAGCATTACTATAAAATACAGCACATGGGAAACTATGCACATAAAAAGAGTATATGGAAAAATACAGGCAAAAACAAAGCACATGGAAAAATAAAACAAAAACATAACTACTAATAATATTAAGTAATGCTATACACATGACTGGAGATATCTGACATGGAAAAATAATCATTAACATCTAGAACTTTTTTCCCACCTATGGACAAATTAATGAAAAATAAATAATATGAACTAAATTTCTTTTGCTAAATGATTCTTCCATGATTGGCACAAAATAGAACAAGCAGAACAACATTAATTACAATATATACATAAACACAAACTACTTTTTTTACTACAAATGTAATGGCAAAGTAAATACTGTAAAATCTCCTTAAGTCGGAAACCCCTGTAAGATGGATGCAGTTCTGTCTTGCTAGTAACTTGTTGCTTTTGGGTGGTCAATGGTTACCAATAACTGTCATCAACATTATCATCAATTGTCACCCACATCAATTTGCAGTCTGGCCCCTGACATCAATGCACACACCCTACTTGTGAAATAAAGTGAACCACCAGTGATATAATTGAAGTGTAAGTGTAAACATCGGCATAATTATTGTAGAAGTTTATAAGTCTAGTATTATCTTGTCATTTTTTGTTACTTGCATTGTATGTACACATTCCCTAATAAAAAATAAAAAATCTTCCTTAGATGGCCATCTAGGTGGGATTTACGTTCTTTTTTCAATAGATTTTTAAATTGTAAAACAAATCCAATTCCCCCTACGGAAGGGATGGTCCCAGATAAGTCGAACTGGCAGTTAAAAGTTGGACAGGTTTCAGCTCCAGAGTTAAACTTAAGGAGGTATTACTGTATTATAAATCACAAATGCATGAGCAAAATGATCATAATACTGTACAACCAAAGACAAAGAGATTGTGTGAAATTGTGAACTATGCATTGTATGAATTTATGGGAATATGCAAGGTGTGAAAGTTGATACATCTTACCTACACCTCCCATAGCACGAGGTCTTTTCGAAATCAAATAAAATCACATGGTAATGGCAAGAAATCATTGTAGTGAAGGGTTTAAGAGCAAAAGAATGTCAAAAATCATAGCTTAAAATAGGGAATTACTGTGGATATATTTATTCCCACAGTCTTGCCTTGAGTGAGGGTTGTGACTTAGGTGTTTACATTTCAGACGCATAAATACTGTACAGTCAGGATTGGCAACTTGTGCAATCAAGGTCAATAGCTTTGTAAATGACTCAAATTTGCCAAAACCTAACAAACCTTTCTTATCATAATTATCAAGCAAATGGACATCCTGCTTCATTTAAAGACCCTGATGTGTAGAAGATCACAAAGCAAAACAGATCCTACTGATTTATCCCCCAAGTATGTCTACTCTACCCTGACAAAGATCTATAGCCTCTTTTGGCTCAGTTTACAGCCAAGCATTGTCAGATCTGAGGGCTGATTGAGCTTGTAACCATGGAGACTCATTGCTACCTCATTAATTAGGACTCCTAAAATTTAATGCAAGCACAGTTTAGTATTCAAGCTGTAAAAATGACCCAGTTCTGTCAGATGAAAACTGATTATAACAATAAAGTGAGTTGGATTCTGACTTGTTTAACTGCATGTATACAGGAATTATTGACCTTATATGGATATCTACTACCTCTCTCTCTCTCTCTCTCTCACACACATGCATACACAGATGCAGGCATGCTGACAGGTATGCACACACACACACACACACACACACACACACACACACACACACACACACACTTATCAATTTCCCAGCCGATTTGGGGCCCCATATCCCACTATTACACAACACAAAACTTTATAACTCTTCCAAAATAATATGAATGTAAAAAAAAGTAGTAATATCAACACTTCAAATTATACCAAGAACTTCACATGTGACATACATATACATACAAGTACTGTGCAAGGAAATTTAGAAATTAACGGTTGTCCTTCACTTTCAAAACTATATCTAAGAAATGATACGAGAAAATGATGCTGGACTGAGGTAAAAAGCATGTTCTGCAATTACAGGATCTTTTCTGTAATGTATATATTGGTACACAAAATCTAGAGAAAACTGCAGTACTCATTCCTTACTGGGGGGAAAAAAAATGCACTGACATATTTCTGGCACTGCACATCCAAAACCTATTTAAAAAAAAAAAAAAAAAAAAAAAAAAAAAAAAAAAAAAAAAATTAATACCGGTAGATTTTAAATTGTGACACAAGTAAAATGTACAAACTAACACAGAAATTGTACAAAGGTGACAGTACCTCACATCCCCATCCACCTTGAGTTGAAAATGTACAGGACAACAATAAGATAAATCCTGGTAATGTGGGCAGTGATGGTGTTAAAAAGTAGACTGAATTCTCCCCTTGTAATGGTGGTTTTTAGAACACAAATCCTTTATTAACTGGCTTAGAGAGTGTAGTGAAAAGGCAAACTGTGAATTCCCTCCTCATAATGGTGCGTTTTAGAACACAATTCTTTATTACCGTAACTAGAACGAACAGTTTAGTGCACGGTTAGATGAGTACAAATATTCCCAATTGGGCCTTGAAGAGGATCCCTAATCTTGGAATGCACAACAGCATGTTTGTTTTAGTCCGACAAAGATCCCTAAACCCTTTCAGCCCTGTTGATGGCCTAATGTAGTCAGACTGGAGGGCTGATATGACTAGTAACCAAAGACACTCATTCCTACCTCATACCCAAGAGTCACTGAACTTCACACCCACTTCCATCACGTAAATGCAAACTGAATATACCCCTTGAGTGCCCAGTAATTTACCTATTATCCTGTATTTATGAAAGGACATCATAGCCTAAAATGGATAACGAGGGAATGGTTGATAACATTCCATAATTTTCCTCTGTTAGTTTCGTGTGACCTAAACCCAATGAACCCGGGGATGCCCTTTTCATTTGATTCCTGTAACCTCCGGACAAATTTATTCAGCCTGGGACAGACTATACGAGCTGGAGTAGCTTGACACAACCTGACTAAACCCCTCCAGTACGAGACGCCTCTCCGAAGCTGAATACAATCAGTAGCAATATTATTTAAAGGGATGTCGCCCCGATTTGCAATGTTACTATTGAAAAGAATGTTGAAAGATATATAACATGGTCTTACTGCAGGCAGGGGAGTGTAGGAACAGTTTAGCAGCATATATGATACAATGTAGGGTTGTATTTCAAGTGGCTCTGGAGTTTCCTGATTCCCTTCCTTTGTGATTTATTCTGCATATAACACCTAAAGATCCTCCTGTATGTTACAGATGCAAACTACACCCTTTTTACTCTATCTTGGCCTAAAATTGTCATCTCTACACCTCCAATGCTGAGTTTTAACAATAGATTACCACTTGAATATGATGCTAGTCATGAGGAAGTGCTATGGAAAGGACATAGAGCCTTTGCATTTTTTTTTTTTCTGCCACTGAGCTACGTTAAAAAAGCTGCAAAAGTATGAAAATCTGGGCCATGTTAGAGTAAAAACAGTATAGTGTACATCAATATTACAATGACAAATAACATACAAGAGAATGTTAAGGTGTAATATGCAAAATAAATCACAAAGGAAGAGGTGCTATGAAAGCCTCTTTTGCCACCCAGAATACTGCTCACAACCCCCTAAGTACACATACAAATAAAGTCTGTACACATAAAGCAATACCAGGAGCAAAGCAGCTCTGTGTGACTTGCAATCACTGTGTAATGAAACCGTATATATTAAATTCTAACAGCATTCAGTGTGCACTCAAAAGCCACTGTTTCTACCAAGTCCCTACCCCAATCCCTGGCCAAAGTAGTATCAGTGGTAGTGGTTACAACCCCAGGTTCATCTGAATGTGAAGCCAGTGGACTGAAGGCCAAAGTTGTCCTTTTTCTGCAGTCCCTCAACCTACACTCAAAGGATAGGGAGGGAAGTGAAGGATATTTGTATACAGTGACATAGCCAAAGAAGTGACTAAGGTGGCACTGGCCAACCCCGAAATATGCCTGGCCACCCCAATGGTCAGCCCAAATTTCTGTGAGAATACCCTCAAACTCCCTCAAAGAGTTCTGTCTGGCCCCCCATATTCAGGCTTGGCCATTGTTTTTCCACACCACTTTTTAAATTCTAACTACACCCCTGTTTGTATAACCAGGCAGCTCCACCGCTCAGTCATATCAGTGCCACAAGGTAAAGGCATCCCTCTTCAGCACCATATTCCACTTTACATACTGCAATTAGGAATGAGACACAAATGCCAAAGTTCATTTATTTCCCACCGTGTTTTTCAGTGATGATATCCTTAATTGGGTGTGTGCCTCCCTGCACAATCTCAGGTTAAATAGTACAGCTCTATGGCTAATAAGTGCACAGTATACAGTACTCACATGTCAATGAATATGAAAGCTATCTCACCCCTTTTACACTCATCAAACATTCGTGTGCTTCTCTATAAATCTTGAGAAACTCATTTTCTCTCAGAAATGAAATCTTGAGAGACAGACTCTTTCTTGTTAAAGGAAACTTGAGAAATGCACTCTCTCTCTTGGAAATGAAAACCTGAAATGCACTCTCTCACAAATGAAATCTTGATAAATGCTCGCTCTGCCTCTCTCACAAATGAAATACCGGTAATGAGACATTCATTTTCTCACAACTGAAATCTTGAAACTCCTTCTCACAAATGAAATATAGAGAAATGCACTCTCTCTCTCTCACACACACACACACAAATGAACCATATCTTTTAATACATATGTACTAATATGGAATTCTACAGGTATACTTTACATGGAAAATACAGACTAGTGGTTACCCTATTTTCACCTCCCCCTATGATCCCCCTCAGTACCATGATGTCTTTTTCATTTATTGTTTTATCTACTGTCAGACTATTTTTTCACATTAGGTGAGAAATTTGGTTTGGTAGTGAATATCCTCCATAAGCCTCCTTACCCCAAGGAAACTTTGAAAGCTGAGAACATCAATCTGGCATGTTCTGCATTCTACTCTGGTTTCCACCAATTCTTTTATAGCCTAGGTATGGAGACATTCTTCAAATGGAATGTGGTCAGACAAAGCCTTCAGTAACTGCTTCATTATCAGCAGTAGTAGCAGAGTAACAATGGTCTGTCTGGCAAAGCAGATCTATCAACAGCAGGCAAGCAATCATCCCTGCAAGGCCATCCCATGCAGAAAGCCAATGTTCCTTTGCAGTGCAGGTGCAGGGAAACCACTTCATTATGATATAAGAGTACTGTACCGGTACTGTACTCCCCTAAAGTCCATCACATCATTTGTTTGTTACATTGTTATGTCAAGACTTGTGTGATCCTGGCCATACATGAAAGTGTAAACCTTTTTGACCCACTGATGGCAACTAGCACTGGCACTAAATGTTTTGTAGCTCCAGCACAATAACAAGGAAACAAGGGCAACTTTTAAAAATGCCGTATGCCTACTATGACCACTGCAAGCCAAAAAATACACAAGACTTCATGGTACTGAAAGGGTTAACTCCCTGTGAAAGATGCAGTGCACTTGACCCCTCCAAACAAGCTTAAAACTAGCGCTTGGCTCGAGCAATCAGACCTGAAGCTTGTGAGCAGTGACTGGCGGAAACTTTCATTATGCTAGTGTTGTTTATAGCTTGGACATGGTCAAATCCTTCAGTACAATGATGTATACTATTATTTTATTATCATTTGCTTTGGATGTTTTTATTCAGCTATGAAGAGACTTACTTTTTACTTTGTGATCTGCTTTACTGAGGCAACCCAAAGGAGTATTTTCTTCAGGAGAGATTTAATTTTTAATGATGAACCAGTAAAAAAGGGCTATAACAAAACCCTCCAGTAAAAAAAAAAAATTACCTCCTAGTCTAAATAAGGCTGCCAGGATGCAACATGAATAAATTATCAAAGTGTGTGTGTGTGTGTGTGTGTGTGTGTGTGTGTGTGTGTGTGTGTGTGTGTGTGTGTGTGTGTGTGTGTGTGTATTTTTTTTTTTTTTTTTTTTTTACCCATTTGTAGTATACAGGAACTGAGCAATGCTCGTGTTGTCCTGTCTCCAAATCCACATTTATCAAGTCTACCTTTACACACATGAATGTTTTTCTCATGCACCACCTCTTTGTCTAAGTCATTCCAAATATTTAAGTATTTACCTAATATACCTAATTGTGATATACACAGAATGTACTATGCTCGTGGGTTTCCGTCGCTGCTTCTCAATAAGTCAAATTTAGCTTTAAACTCGTTTAAGTTTTTAGACTGGACGATCTCTTTGTCCAGGCTATTTCATAAGTCTATACTTCTGTAAGGAAAGCTGTATTTCTTGATATCCTTCAAGCAGCTTGACTTTTTCAATTTCATTCCGTGTCCTCTTGTTGCTCTCTTATCCCATACAAACAGATCTTCTTTGTCAATTTGATCTACTCCCACCATGGTCCTGAACACTGCAATCATGTCTCTCCTCTTTCTCCTTTCCTCTAAGGAAGGCAAATCCAGCTTTTCCAGCCTCTCTCTGTATGACAGATCTGCCAGACTGGGGACCATCTTGGTTGCTGTTCTTTGCATTCTCTCAATCTTGTTTATATCTTTCTTTTTTGTATGGGGACCACACTACCGCAGCATATTCTTGTGTGTGTGTGTGTGTGTGTGTGTGTGTGTGTGTGTTTAGGTTATTCTTGCAACCTTAAGACAAAAGCAGCATGAACAAAATATTAAAGATGTCACTGTGGACTTTTTTTTAGTATCTTTAAATTAACTCTTGCTAACTTTGGACACCTTTACTGATTTTAGGAGACATTTTCTAACTGGAGGGGGTTATATACGGCCTTCATTTACTCCTCTAATTTATTTGCCTATTTGAATTTACTCTGTCTGTCAGTTGCAATAACAAAATAAAAAGAGGACATTACTGTACTGAAAAGGTCAATGGTTCCTTTACAGTCTCCAGTCTCTATCAAAAGCCATCCACAATGTACAGTACAGTTGGGGACAAAAGTTCACCTAACAGTTCATTCCTTATCTCACTTTCCTTCCCTGGCTAATATTTATAAGAAAGGCTTGGTATGTCTTTCTGTCCTAATATATTTCGCTTCTACTTCTCATTTTCCTCTGCAACCAATTATTCTCATGGTGAATGTGGCTTGTTAAGTTTCACTCCTCTAATATTTCACCTCTTGTATTTCTCACTCTCCTCTACAGGCTAATATTCCTAAGGTGAGAGGGGTTTGATATTCCCTCTTCCACTTCTCACCTCCCTATGCAGACTAATAATCTAAACTCAAGAGAGGCTTGGTATATGTCCCTGCTCACAGATGATTGATAAAATGCGTCAGGAAAGAAAGCAAGACATGTGCCAATCGCGAAGCAGATGCAGTGGAATAGTGAGCAAACTTCTCTCTCCATAATTTCCACATCTCAGGGAGGAAAGTAATAGACATACCCTTAATATAAACATTTGGAACAGTAGATGAACTTTTGTCTCTTAACTGACCTGGGCGATGATGGAACCAAAACCACGACTTCACAACATGCCAACTCTCGGACTTCTTAAACCATGTGCACTGGGGTGAGGTGCGTTTGTGTGGAGGAGTATTAATTCTTCGTACATATATACCAGTGTACCGCATATATACAAACGTTTGACTGGCTATAGATATCTCCTTTACAGTTTATTTTTTACACATCCTTGTTACTATTATTCTTTTCTTCAACATGTTACTACCTGGTATTATTATTTTCTTCATATTATAACTATTTTTTAATGTGTGACTGATTTATCATTTTCTTTTATTCAGTTTTCTTCATACATATGGAATTTCCTTCATCAATTTTTTCATTATACATATATGGTACTTAACTAGTGAGATTTCCACTATAATTCATTCTCTTTTCACTGTGCTTCCATCGGTTACACAATTTCTCAGCTCATATATGCTGTCCTGTGTAAGAAGGATGTAAATTAATATCATCATCATATTTTTATCATCACTATCATCATCTTCTCTGCCCATGAAACAATATGATCACCACATTTTTCAATTACATACTTTTCATCATTATTTTTATTTTCTGTTCTGACACACTTTTCACCATCATCATCATCATCATAACCACAATTTCAATTTTTGCACATTATCACATTTATCATTTCTGCACTGACATTTCTTTTCATCATCATCATCATCACACTTCATAATTTCTGCATTAATATATTTTTCATTATTATTATAGAATAGATAATAGATTCATTATTATTACTTTTATAATTTTTGCATCAATATACCTATACTTTTCATTATCATCATCATCATCATCATCATCATCATCACTTTTTTCATTTTTGCACTGATTTACTTGTCATTTTTCATCATCATCATCACACTTCACATTCTAGCAATATTCAACACTTCACTATCTTGTATTGTCTCAGAAATCATGCAATTAGGAGTTTGTGTTACATACAGTATATAAATTTACATATACAATTCATATACATTTTAGTAAGGAATTTCAGGATATATTAACAATGATACTACTGTTCTGAGAGTTAAATTAGTGACAGAATGAGGGACTGAATCTTCCCTACTTTTTCCTCTTACATATTAATATTTTTGGGAATGTTAAATTATCAGGAGTAAAGGCAGACTTTGTGATGATAAATTCTGTAAGGGTGGATTTCCAAAACATTGCAAATTACTATATACAACGGCTCCTGTCAACTGAGGGAACTTGTATGTTAAATTCTTAGACAGCAACGAAATTCAAATAAGCAAGTTTTCTCTATTTTACTGAGAATTTAATAGCATACAATGATGTCAAAATGAGATACATATACCGTAACAAAGACTGCCTATACTGTATTTTGCACTACCATCTCCCTCCAGTTTTTACCATTTTACCATCTCCTGGGGAATTGAATTAGCAATGGTAGTGCATTTTATGTTACCGTTTCTATGGCGCACAGAACTCCTCCCCACCAAATTTGAAATGGTAATATATATTGAGTTCTCTAATGCATGTAACTTCCTGTCACCAATTTAAAATGGAGATCTATTTTGCGTTAATTTTTCTCCCTGGTGCGTTACATTTTTCTCCTCCCCTTACCAAGTTCAAAATAGTAAAATATTTTGCATCATCCTTTTCCTCTTCTAACATTTCCCCACCAAACTGGGAACAGCAGTACTTTTGGACGACTCTTTCTCCTTTGCTTGAGATTTTTCTGCATGGCTCATCACACACCTCTCCATTCCTCTTTACTCCTCTACACATTTTCTGGGCTATTATCTTCCCCTCTTAATTTGAAATGGTAAAAATATTGTGCCATACCAATGTTTCCTTCGTCAGATATTTCTCCATCAACTTGGAAATAGTAGTACACTTTGCAAAACCTCCTCACTCTTGCTTCTAACCTTTCTACACCTCCTTTTCACATTGGCTGATCCCTTTACACTTTATCCGGGCTGCTACCTCCCTCATCAAAGCAGAAATTATTAAATATTTTGTGGTACCCTTTCGTACTGGTAATATTTTTCACACATAACCCCTTCTCTCTCACTTGTGACTTTATGCACCGCACACCACATCGTCTCTGTTTCACCTGACCCCCTTACACCTTATCCGGATTGCTATCTCTGCTGAGGGTGCGCTGTAGGGCCATGGTTGTGGATGAGATTGAGGATGTGGATGAGATGGATGAAGGGACGGTGGTAGAGGTGCGGTCCTTGAGGGAGGATATGGAGGTGAGGGTTTTCTGGAACCAGGTATTCTTGTTGGCCTGAAGTTCTGTCATGGCGGTGCTTAGCTGGTGAGTTAGATCCTGAAAGAGAGGTGAAGATGGGCTGTTCATCATCATCATCATCATCACCGTCATCATCACCATGACCTTTATTCCTAGCTGACGGAGATGGAGGTGATGTGTTTATTCTAAATCCATATTTTGCATGCACACAGCTGCCACTGTTCTCTAAATAACCAAGACCTGAAGGAAACTTAGCCTGCAAAATTACCTTCTCAAATATCCACTCCATTTCATCCAACCACCATCCAATCCTTTACTCCCCCATGAGAAACAAGGTCCTAGGTCTGGGCAATGCAGTCCAGACATTTAAGGGAAGAATGGCCAGTTGCTAACCCCTCAGTGACATTATGTGATCAGCAAATCCCTACCACCCACTAAATTAAAACTATTATTAGCCACAACCAGTGGGAATGCCTTACTAGATCAGGTACCTCTCTGTTACGTTAGTTATATAGTTACCACCCAATGAAGTAAATAATTTCCTGAGTTAAAAGGAAATATCTAACAATTATTTACAAACGTCACTTACCTGGTTTTTGCATTCATACCCAACCCTGGCAAGCACTGTCTGTCTACCAGGATAAGTTTTGTCTGTCTACCAAGGCAAACTTCAACTATTTACTAGGGCAAGCTCTGTCTATATACCATGGCTTCATCTTTCTACCAGGGCAAGCTTTGACTGTACACTAAAGAAAACCTTATCTGTCTACTAGGATAAGCTTCTTCTGTCTGCTACAACAAACTTCATCCGTCTACTGCGACAATCTTCTTCTGTCTACTAGGGAAAGCTTCAGTTTTTTAGTAGGGCAAACTTAATCTGTCTAGACAGTATTATTTACAGCCATTGCTCACTCACTTGGTTCTTGCACTCTGACTCCACCAGGGCAAGCTTGGTTTGTGCCAACTCCAGCTCCAGTTCCCGAATGGTCTGCTGTAGGCGGGTTACAGCAGGGCTCTCCTCCTCTTGACCCCCTACCTCCCCAGGGGGCCCACATACTGGTGACAACACCCCGCGACACACCTCACATGACCACACCTTACTCTGCAGGAGGACGTATGATTTAGTTCAGCTACTGCTGTGTGTGGGATAAGGTTCTGTTTGGGTACTGCTGTGGGTGATGTAGGGTTTTGTTCTGCTTTTGTTGTGGGAGATGTAGGATTTTATTGTTTTTATTACTGCAAATCTCATATGACCACACCTTACTCTGTGGAGGATGTGTGATTTAATTCTGCACTCATCATGGCTGAAGAAAAAGACTGAAGGAAGGACTCGGATAAAAAAGCACTCTCCTCTTTACCCCCTGCACTGCTAAGGGGCCCACACACCAGGACAATATCCCTCTGCACAACTCACATGACCAAAACTGA
>NC_136994.1:17454741-17527241 GCF_032717465.1 Coenobita brevimanus
AGTATGGAAGACATTGTTGCATGACAATACTGTGATTCTTATATTAACAATGAAAATGATGCTTGAACTCCCATAGGCCTCAAGTAAAGAGCGAGAGAGGTGGAAATGAGATGTACGTAAAGAGTGAGAGAAATAAAAATGAGTAGCATGTAATGAGTGAGAGAAACAGAAATGAGTAGCATGTACAGATTGAGAGAAGTGGAATTGAGTAGAATGCAAAGAGTGAGAGAAATAGAAATAAATTGCATGTAAAGAGTGACAGAAGTGTGGATATAGTTATCTAAGAGGAGCATGTCAAGTTAAGTAGAGTGACAGACAAATGAGGAATTCAGATGGAAGAGTACCCTGAGCCAGTTTTGCCATACAGAGCAAATGGAGAGTGAGAGACAAACTAAGAGTACAGTATATGAGTTAACACTTACAGAGAGTATGTGAGTTAAGTCTAAGAGAAAGTATACGAGCTGGGTGGAAGGAGAGAAGGGGAGAGGACCACACTCACCCAAACACAGCATCTGACCCTAAAACCCACCTGTAGCAAAGCGAGTGCCACTTGAAAGACAGACTCCAGACCGGTGAGGAGGAAGAGGTCGAGGTAGTGGAAGACCATAAAGAGTGGGAACTTGGCTGTGTATAACGTCAGGAACCACTGCGATGCAAACATGTGGATTTCAACTCCCTGCTCTTGAAAGTGTTGTGACAGCTCTGGGATGTGTTCCTGGAGCGGTAAAATAATGAGAGATGTGTTAAACCTTGTCCAGTGCTGATTTATACTTAATGCCCCCCTCCCTCCCCCCAAAAAAAAGCCAGTAAAAACATATGGATAATGATTTGCTACTCCTGGAAATGTTGTGACAGTTCTTGGATCTGTTCCTGTAGTGGTAAGCAAAAGAGGAAGAGGATGTGTTGGACCCCCCTCCCCCCAACAAACAGCTTAAACAACATCAAGTCCTGTTGAAGAGCTTTAACTCACTTTATCTCCATGAATTTGGTTATACTGTTACCACCCAGCATAGTAAATGTTTTCCTGCATTCCAGGAAATTATTTGTTATGTCACTAAGTGTAGGGTCACCTGAACGCAGCACTCCATTAAGTGAGTGGATGATGAGTGCTTCCACTTATCCTCAAACCATATTAAAACCATCATCATCATCATCATCATCATCATCATCATCATCATATCCTATCTTCTTCACTCTCCCTTCTACTCACCTCAATCAGCTTTCCCAGCTGATAGAAGCGCATGTGGAGTATTTCAAAGCCATCCCTGAAGAGGTCTCGAAGTCCGTAATCAAACATCATCTTTACCAGCACGCAAAATGTCTGCTCCTCGGGCATCTATTGGGGGAGGTAATAATGTGTATGTATATATATATATATATATAATTTTTTTTTTGGGGGGAAGAGGAAAGAAAAACATATTAAAGAAAAAAAATCCATACACCAGATTACAGGTGTCCTTCATTCATAAAAAGTCAAATAATAACTAATGCCAATACTAATACTATTACAGTACATAATACATCCAAGCAACCTAATCCCTTGTCAGTTCCCTAGCCTCATCAACTATATCAATAATAATAATTCATTCATTCATCATCCAATCCTATATTGCCCCATGAGGAGCGTAAGAGCCCGGGGCTAGGCAAGTTGGTCCTGACATTTAAGATGAGAGTTACCAGCCTCACCCATCCCTGAGTGGCATTACGTGAGCAATAAACCCCAACCACGCCTTGGACATAAACCTTCACCGGTTCAATCCGACTGGAGCACCATAATTACTCACTAAACTACCAGGTGCCAAAATCTGACTATATGGTTACTACCCAGCATAGTAAATAGGTTCCTGGTGTACAGGATAATAATAATAATGGGGACTGTACATAACTCATCCAACAAACCTAATCCCCTGTCAGTTCCCTAGATTCATCATCTTACATACCATACCTCACTTTCTAATGCACTCAGTCATCATATCCATCTATATTTTTCTTGGTCTACACACTACCTACTCCCCCTTCAAATTCACATGTATCCATTTCACCACACAAATCCTGGAGGGTACTTTTGCATGAGCACTGCAGTCCACTATCTGCTCTTATTTTACAGCTATTTTTCTTTATGTATGAGCTTCACAATACCTAGCAAATAAAAGTCAACGCATCAACTGTAAAATTAAAAGGGTGGCTATGAATCAAAAGGGTCACATCTTTCGGAGCTCAGTACTCACATGAAGGAGTAATGCAGCTGCCAAGAATGAGAGTCCCTGGCAGTACCCAACCTCCTCATCATAAACAGCATATGCCTTGCTGATCTTGAAGAGTGCATCCTGCCCAACACCCCCCACCTCCTTGAAGTAGTCGTGGGCAGGGAAGGTACGGTTGATGTCACGTAAGATTACTTGTTCGCTTGGGCAGTCCTATTGGAGAGGGTGGGGGAGGAAGGTACTAGTGGGAAGAATACTTATTACTGTTACTGCACAGAATTCAGCGCTGTCGATCAGAGGTATCCAATCCTTCAGAGCTGAATCACACACAACAACTAAGGTGTATATTACATTGCAACTTGTGGAAGTAATAACCTAAAAGGCAATACTTTATTTTTTGTAGGACCACAATAAATTACAATTACCTCTGAAAAAGATATGGTAATACACAGCCTGTCCTAAACATGTACAAATATATGATGGGCAAAAGGAATGTGCAAAGTACCAGTGCTGACTCACAAGCCTGGGTACTGCTCTTCAAACTACAGATCATCTAGGGTTGCCTTAACAAAAATCATGTAGAACCTTTTGTAACAACTACCTCCAGCCACTTCCAACCTACAATCTTCCCCTGCACTGACCTTTGTGATGAGGACTCTGTATGTTTCCATCATCTCTGAGGCATCTGAGCATCCTGCCAGCAGGAGCCACACCTCCCCCCTCAGTGCCTCAGGCACGCCTCGCCGCACCAGACCTGCCACACCCTTTGGCAACTGTTGTGACTCTCCCGACTGCAGCTTCGGCAGCACCTGCAACACAACACACACAAAGACCATTCACCTGACACATGTTTAGGCACAACATCACTACACCTTAACTCAAGTATTAAATGATGTCTGACTTACCCGCCAAAAATTCACTTTCCAATAAATTCTAATATCAACATGACAATATATATATATATTTTTTTACTAATTCATTGACAATAAAAAAATGTTACCAAGGCACAAGCTGCTTTCATAACTATAAATGATCTTGTTTTTACACAGAAAAGAAGGACCTACAGATGAGAGTCTGCAATAACTTGTCCTTTCCAAAGAAAACTGAACAAAAAAATAAGTTAAATTCAAGGTTCATTAGGTTTGCAACACCTGGACACACTGCACTGATTACAGTAGCCTAACCTTGGTGTCCTACACCAATGAAGGGAGCAACCAATTCAATGCCAAGTATATTATGGATGCTGTTACACTTACCTATAATATACTGTACAACAGCAAATTTTTTTTTCAGCCTATACTAAAACATTTAAATTTTTGGTGGGAAAACACAGAACACTGAAAAATACCCCCAACTTTAATGGTTAAAATCTTTGATGTCAAATCTCAAACCACTTCAAACTCACTCCGCTAAAAGAGAATCCAGTCAAAAAAAATAAATGTACACACACACACAAAGAATCCTTTACTCACGATGTCATATGATTACACTGTCTTGAAAATTCTGTAGTGTACTTTCATATAAAATTATAGTATTTTTTGTTTTCATGCAATATGAAGATGATACAGACATGTGAGAAGCTATTTAAGTAGGAAGGCATAAAAATTTTACAAGAAATGTGTACAAAGTCACTGGCTCTGCACAAGCCATCACACAACAAACAACAGATACACAACAAGATGATGATGTAATGACATGCCAAAGGAGTTGCATCCAAGTAAAAGTAAGAGCTAAGATAAAGAACAACTGGACTGTGAAGTTCCAATGTGACCAGTGTAATGCAAATACGCCATCACAGAATACTGTATATAAAAAATCTCAGAGAACTGAAGGTGTGAAATGTGGGGTTGTGAGGCAGGTGAAGGCAGACGATGGGAGGCCTGCATGTTGGAAAGGAAGCAGTACAGGTTGAGAAAAGTGTCTGAAAAAAAGATGACAGATATTCATGGGAGGGGGCAATGTAGTTTTTAATCACGTCTGTGAACCCAAATGGTATGTTGCATTGCATACACAGAATGAATGGAAAATGGAAAGAAGAAACTTATCTACTTACTTCAGCCCATTAAAGAGTTCCAGAAAAATTTAAAGATCAACAGTATTATCAGATCTGGTCCTTAAACAGAACTGCTTGTTTGGCATTTCAGCAAAACCTATATAAACAGCACCATATAACATTATACATTAAAATATTTCTGTATGACTTGTTCCTTAACCACAAAAAATGTGTTAGTGTAGTGTAACAGTGTAGTGCAATCTGTTCAATTCCACAAATACACTGGTACTCTTTTCATCTCACTGCAGCCAAACACCAAAACAACAGAGATGGCAAGCATTTATGAAACCCATGAAAAATACCGTGGAGATTTCATGCTGGTTCATATCTCTCACAACCAATAAGCAAAATGAAAATATCCATATGAAAACATAACAATTTCAGAATGAAATAGTCTGAACTGTATGAAGATATAATTTTTTCTACTACTACATCCACACAGTGTAAAGACTACTTTCACACTTGAAACTGCTCCTTCACTATGATGACTTCTTTCAGTTCTAGCTATCCTAGCTGTGGGCCCCTGTGTCCATGTGTATTGGCACAAGGAGACTGGATGATGATATTTAGTCCATCTAGTCTGAGGTGTCTCTCCTGAACTAAATATAATTATTGGCATACTGCATGCATTTAAGAATATGGAGTCAGATCCAGTCAGAATAACTTACGTACAGTATTTCTAACCGAACAAATGTATCTGAATTATTTGTGCTGAATAAGCTATCTTTCAGTGCTAAACTTAGGTCTGAGTGAGTCCATGTTTTAAGAACTACCCTTTCTTTACTGATGTCAAATGCAGTATAAGACAGTTAGCTGGAAAAGCAAACGACTAAGGGCAGTATCTGTAAAACTAAATAAGAGAAGGGAAGGTAAGCCCCTGATTTATGCCCATCAATATTAGAACACCTGTGACGTTAGGAAACAGTCTGACTACGTTTCATCATAAACATTCCAATCAGCAGCTAACCGAATAAGCCACAGTTCTTTTACATTACGATGTAAAAAATTGGGGCTTGCCTTCCTTTCATGCTCTCAAATTTAATATATCCATAACATTCCTGTGACATTCTTCAACACAGGCACAAAAATCCTATATTTTCCGACCTCAGTCAGAGAATGTCATATCAACATGTGTTAATAATGCTCATATAAAGAGAAAAGGTAAAAATATCAATACAATCACCCGAGACTTACTTTTTCCTCTTGCAACAGCTTTCATGCAAAAAAAAAAAAGGGCATTGATAAATTAGTTTCACAAAGAGTGTATTGGTTTCACTGCTTAAACATGATCCAAAAGAAATACAGTAGCTACCATTATAATTAGGATAAAAAATTTTACGAAAACTTGTATTCTCATAATAAATACAATTTCAGTATGTGGGTGCTTTCTCAACTGCCACGTCAGCTTAGAAAAATTAATATAAACAAAGAATGAAAGTTTAATGGAAAATGCTAACTACTCTGTATGTTGCTATATAGATGTGTGATACAGTACCGAGGAATTTTTTCATTAAACTACTTCTAAACTGAGAAACTGTTAACACCAACTGGTGCACTGTGATCATAAAAAACAACTTAAGTCTCTCTACCAAACAGTCAACCAAAGAATTATAATACTATCCATGAGTATGATGAAGCTGTATTTCTGGATAGCTTCTCTGTGTGTTTCTCTTATGTGTAATAATCATGCATAATTAAAAAATCAAGTTGATGAATATTATTTTAGTCTAATACTTTAATGAGTGACAAGTGATTATCATTTACAAAACGGCTACTGAAACAAAACAGGCAGCAAAGTGCTTCAGTATTTCTTGTCTTATGTCTGTCAACAGAGAATACTATAAAGCATAATGAAAATACATTACAGTAATATGTTTTGTTAACTGTACATCTTCACACGAACCAAAAAATCAGTCTCCTGATTAACCTTCTGACAAAAATAACAAATGATAACAAATACACATAAACAATCAATACAGTACAGGACTCCATGAAAGTTCGTGTCTGCCAGTGCCTCACCTGTCGCCATAGGTCCAGCTCCCCCTGAGGACAGTCCTTGGATACTTCCCCAGACCCACTCAGCAGTGGCTCATCATCATCTTCATGGATAAAGTTCAAGCTCAGATACATTTCCAGACTCACTTCTACTGTGTAATCATCATCATCATCATCATCATCATCATCATCATCATCACCATCACTTCCTGACTACCTCAAATAAGTACCTATCTACAGCCAAACACTCAATTCACATAGTTTACCTGGAAAGTTCTTAATTTTTCTAATTATATTACATGAATGTACCAATTCTACTGAGTATCTTAAGGAACAAATTATCAATTATTTTTTGCAATAATGTTCCCATATAATAAGACTTTATACCATAAACTATTTGCCATAGTATCTGAATAATGGTTGGTCCAGGAATGTTACTGTACAGCAGTTTTGATAATGCACATAGAATTATTGCACAGAAGCTACAAAAGTCATATGATTTATCCAGGCTGAATTTTATAAGCTGACAGAACCGGTCATTTCAGTTAACCACTTCACAACAATAACTAACGTTTAATTTTCATCCCTGTTACCTTCAGATAATTTTATCCAGCTAAGAAGAACACACTAATAATAAAGGGGTTAAAGAATGCAAAATCTAACCCCTTCAGTTGAACAATCTCTCCAGAGCTGAACCAAATTGTCCAAAAGTGTCCCACATAAAGTAAATATGGTGTCAACATACTAAACGGGTTGAGTTGTCTGTACCTGGGGAAAGAGCCCACCCCAACCCACCTGAGTCTTCATCCCCACCAGGTGTCTCAATGGAGGCGATGGAAGGAGAGCGGCCAGTGGAGAGGGAGGAGAGAGTGGATGAGGTGAGGGAGGAGAGGTTGAGGGAGAGTGACATGGGGGAGGGCCTATACCGCTCCACCTCACCAATGTTGTCCACCGCCGTCACTACGTACTGTTGCTCTCCTTGGGGTGACTGTTCCACCTGTAAAGAAAGTGCATTTATCATAGTGCATCTGTGGCAGCAGCAGCAGTAGCAGTAGTAGAAGTAGTAGTAGTAGTAGCAGTAGTAGTACTGGTAGTTGGTGGTAATATGGCATGGTCAGTTTGCTTTCATGCGACAAAGATCCCTACCCCTTGCATCTCAGGTGAAGGCCAAGTGTACTCTGATTGGAAGATAAATTTGATCAGCAGTCAATGGGACTCACTGCTACCTCATAATTAACCCATCCATCCATCCATCATCCAATCCTATGCCACCCCATGAGGAGCATAGAAGCCCGGGACTTGGCAAGTTGGTCCTGACATTTAAGATGAGAGTATTAACCTCATCAAAGTTCATGCAACCATGACTTAGTATTCAAGTTGTGAAAGTGGCCCAGTTCCATCACATAAAAACAAACTAGCTGCAGTACCTCCTAGGGAAAATGGCAACCAAGCATTTACTGTCTACAATAAATGAACAAATCCAACCTACCGGCTTAAGCTTGAGTGAGAAGAGGTGGATGAGTGGCTTCTTGCTGAAATACCAGAAGCGTTCATTTTGTGGGTACACTCGCACTTTGGTCTCTATCACAAAGCGTACTGGTTCCTGGATACCTCCTGAAATGACAACAGTAAAAATTTATACTGAGATTATCCATAGTTTATATATACAAGAAATCATTGGGTTTAAAGGGCTTAATGATATTTCGCCAGCATATTACATCATAGTATTGTAGATCCATATTATGTCAGGGATATTTCACCTTTCTTCACACAACAGGATCTATACATTCGAGAAAATTGCAAAGTTGGCCTTACAGATTGCAAGAGATTTTTAGCAGACATCCCTTATAATTTACTGTTGACTCTATTACAAAAAATGACAAAAAAAGCAGGAATTTGCTGAAATTATTAACCTTCATGGCAAGGATTTACTGTATTTGTTAACATTCAAGGCAAGGATTTATTGTATTTGTTGGCCTGCAAGCCACATTACTAAGCACATTCATCAAATAAGGCACACAGACCACACAACCTTTATCCATTGTGAATATCTATAAGGCTTTCAGTAAGAGGAGCTAACCTTCCCCATCATAAACTCAATTTTTTCCCCTTTATTATAGGAAGTTTCTCTTAAATTCAACATTTTCTGGTAGTAGCAGGAATATACTGAAAGGAAAAGGGTTAAATATGACTGTTTCTAAATCCTCTACTAAGGGAGCAAACTTACACTCAGGCATAACACGTGACTGACAAGAGGATGACACAGGATGCAGTCCAAGGCTCAGACTCAGAGCAGCATCACTAAGCCTGTTCTGTTTCATCTTGCCGATCACATGCTTTGTGTAGCTGTCATCACATCCTAAGGGACACGACTCTAAGCTAAATCAAACTGACTGGCAAAAGAAGCTCATACGACATCATAAAGAAGGGTCTGACTCATTCAGCTAAGGGGCATATTGTACCAGAAACTTGAATTTATTCTGGCTAATGCCAAACAGCTTCACTAATCTAAAGAGCGACTCCTCTATATGAATGGACTAGAACTCCTTCAATCCACTTATGTACACCATTTATTATTCTGCTGAATGATTCTATTAAGGACTGAGGGAACCTTTCACAATGATGGGGTTAAGAATAGAGCCACAACTCACTGATGACGAGATCAATGGCGACAGTCATGAAGACTTTACGGTCACGTGGCGTCTCCTGGTTGAGAGTGACAAAGGCACTGTCACGCGGGTCCCAGTGCCCGGAGATCACATAACTGCGCTTGTCCTGACCACTGCTGCCCATGGACACCTGGGGCATGGCCGGGTTATGTTACATTACATTAGGTTAGGTTACATTAGGTTAAATTATGTTAGTTTAGTTTGGATTGCACTAGGATGATAGGGGTTAAGTTAGGCATAGTTAGGTTAGGTTGCACTGGGTTAAATAATGTTAGTTCAGTCTGTACTGGGCTGGGAAGTTCTGGCTTAAATTGGGCATGGTTTGGCTTGGCTTGATTACATTGTTAGGTTAAGTTGGGCTGAGGTAAGCTGGGTCAGACTGGATCATGCCCAGCCAGGTGTGGTCGGGTAGTAAAGGTTAGGTTAGTTTGGGTTTGGTAAGATTAAGTAAGAGAACAATTGTGGAAAGAAGAGGTCTGAAAAAGAAGAGACTGGGGTATGAGAAAATTAAACTGTCAGATAGGCAAGCGGAAGAAGAGGAACGAATGAAGAGTTAGAGATACAGTATTAATATGAGATGCTGAATTAACACAGACATAAAGGAGTCTCAAGGTGAAATGTGGGAGCAATACATGTGTGGGGAATAAGGATGAATGTACAGTTTTATTTAATTGTTCTTACCTACATGTACCTTAGGGGCACTTGGTTTGACTGGTAGTGTCCCATCTTCAATTACTATTTTATCAAGCCTTTTGACATCCAATTTCATATGGCAGTTGGTTTCAAGAGTCAACTGCTCTCCTTAGAAAACTGTACTTCCCTACATCAATATCATCACTTCTTTATGTGTGTCGGTATCAGTGGGTGAAATACATACAGTACAGGTTTCAACATAGGCAGAACACAAGTATTCCTCTACAAGATACTTTTCAAAACCTTGGAAAATAGGATGCAACCTTCCTCTCTCATCACCACACACAGGTGCAGTGAGAGAGGGAACTGTCACAACACAACCAGCAGTCAAGGAGAGAGGTGATGCAACTCCACTGTATTAACACATCCATGTTTTGAAACTCTCCCTACAGTTTCTAAAATACCTGCCATCAGTTTTGTAAGCACAGTCTGGTACAGCCTTCACCATATTATGATCAATTATTCTTCAATTCCTTCAATTCAGTTGTACAGTTTCTATTTTATTTTTGTTATTTACAGATGATTTTACTCAGCTCTGTGGAGATATCTTGGAGTAAAGGGGGTGATGGAGGCTAAGTCTATCCACTCTGGCTCACAAAGTCTGTACTTTGGTGAATGAAATTTACCTGGATATAAAAAACAATAACTGAAAAAAAATAATAATAGGTTATTTATTAGCATGATCACATGTACTTAAAAGGTAAACTGTAGGGAGGAAGAGTGTCTGAGATGACTTATGTGGAACACCTAGTGGGGTCATCTGTCATTTTCTGCAAATGAAGTAAAACTGAGTATTTAGCGGGGCAAATCAGTCTTTTTACTCCATGTGGGTCAATTAGCACTTACAAAATGGATGCCAAAGCAGATGGTGAAGCAAGTTCCTCATTAGAAAAAAAATAAATAAATAAATAAATAAATAAATGAGTTACAACACTGGCTTAGGGGGTCCTGCCTGGAGTTCTGTCAATCTGTACAACTCAAAGGAACCTCCTCAGTTCTCCAACTTTAAGTGAGAGGTTCATACAGCTGTCTGGATACCCATATATTAAATTTTACCAGAAATGTATATTATCTCCTTGACTTTTTTTCCCCTGTCCCTCATACTCTTATGTCTACAGTATTTAGGCAGATCATGTAACACTCAACATAAAAGTGTGGAGAACTGAAGCTGAAGAGGGAAAGCCTGCAAACAATGCCTGTGCATATCCCAGTTGTTACCAACACCCTAAGAACCTGACCCGTATATTCCTAAAAAATCATAGGTAAATATAAAAACTCAAGAAAGAATAATGAGTACCATACCACAGCCAGACGTGGAATGAATGTTCATGGTAGGCTGGAGGCTGAGTCAATTCATGTGCAAGAACCATGAATTTGGCCTTGGCTAGCAATGAATCCAACTGAGTTCAGGCATTCTGTAAGCTTCAGGAAATGTCCTGTGCTACAGTACCCTTTGTGATGAGTACTAGTAGGAGACCAAAGTTAGATTCCTTTAATCCAAAACATTCAATCCGTTCAGCATGGGTACATCTTTTTAAAATTTATTTCTCTGCACTCCAATCCAGTTACATAATAAAAAAGTCTCCAGGTGTCTCTAAGGAAAAGGAACCTATGTGCAGTGCATTTAGCTTTCAGCATGACGAATATATTAGATTACTTCACGACCAACTACAACTTAAGAAAGTGTGTGAAAATAATATCCTAAACTCAATAATTTTTCCACATCTCTCTCCCTGACTGCTGGCAATGTCCAGGGATATCCACCACTTTCATTACATTTCTTTGAGAGAGAGGATAGCTGTATTCCCTTTCTTTAAAACAGTGAATGATCTAAAGGAAAGAAAATCATTATACTGTATTTACCCACACAAAAGATAGGAATACAATCTTTTTGGTAGGAAAAATGGAAGTGAAATCAGAAAAGCTGAAGTTAATGTGTTGAATGTTAGTTATGTTCTAGCCTGAAGGACTACATTTTCTAATAATAATTTTTTACTTCCCAGGGATTGCACCTAGTGGATATAATCATCTGACAGTAGCCAAAATAAATATCTAAGTCCATCCACTACTTGGGTGCTGTAAAAAAAACTAAAATCCCAACTAATTGTGCTACCCAGTAATAATATCAAAGCATATTTAACTCTGCGGTGAGGTGAGTAAGAACTATGCTCTGTTCACTTTAACTTGGCATAAAATTGCAATCTCTCCATCTTGCATGCTGAGCTTTAACAAGAGATTAGCACTAGAATATGGTGCTGGTCACATTGAAGTTCTATGGCGTGAAAGTAAGGCCACAATATTCTTTGTTTTTGTCACCCTGCCCTAAGGTGGAAAAGGAGGTTGAGATGATGATGATGATGATGATGATGATGAAGTCACTGATCTGCAGGAAACAGGCTGCACAAGAATAAAAATCTGCACCAAGATAAAGTGACTGAATTACAGGTATTAAATGCAAGTGTGAGCCATTTCTGCCATAATCTTTACTGCAGATGCTAGACACTGAGTACTGAATGAACAGAATGCAATGCAAAATGTATTCCGGACACAATAAAGAGTTTTTTGTGAGACACTGGTGTTGTGACAATTTAAAAATAGCAACAACTAAAACAAGTAAATGAACAGAAGAGAACTAAATGAGAATATTCTATCCATCCATCATCTAATCCATTACTGTGCCATCAGGAACATCGTGGCCTGGGGCAAGGATACTCCCTCCAGATACATGTGACAAGGATGACCAGCTACTCTTCCCTGAGCACCAGCATGTAAACAATTAACCTCAAACACTCCTAGAACTTAAGACCTTTAAAAGCCATATCCGTTTGTAGCTCCCTAACCCACAAGACCACTAGGCATCCCTTTGGATATAAGGTTACCACCCAATGTAGTAAACGGTTTCTTGATGTACGGGAAAAACCATCTGGCTGTTCGACTCAGTGCAGTCACATGAAGATGGCACTACACTGAGTGGATGGTGGGCGTCCCAATGCACCATAACGTACGATAAACAAAAAAGAAGTAATACTGTACTGTAATAAAAAGTAGGGAAGGTGCTCGGAAGACTACTAATATGATTTTAAACTACAGGTGGGTTCATAAATGGCGCTCCATAAAACACTCACCTGGTGGTATCTTATGTGTTGTGGGGATGGCTCAGTCTGCTGGTGTGGGCATGGGTGTGGCAGTGGGGATGGAAAATGAGTAAATGATGCAAGACAAACAATGACAATACGGACTGAACCGTCCTCAAAACACAGGAGAAACTGCCCAGATGAGTAGTAGTGGAGGGTTATCTATGGACTATCCTGGAGTTTGTAAACATTAAGGCATACTGTATCCATGGCAACACTGACATGCTATACACTTAAATACACTGGTAAGGACAATATGCATGGGAGGTTGCTAAGACCCTGAGGATACCATGCTGGCACAGTTTACATTAAAAAAAAAGAAAAAAAGACAGACGCCTACAATGCGTAAATATACTGGGACAGGCAAGGTCTCTAATACGACAAGGAAAAGTAGTACAGGATACAGGAGAATATTCATATGCTATATGTATAAATACACCAGTATGGAAGGAGCTGGGGAGAATAAATACAGTAAGGCATAAGATATTAATGTAATATGTGCATAAGGAAAGATAGTGACCAATGTGATAATAATAACAGGTGGACATTTTTACATGCTACGTGGATAAACAAATTAGTCTAGGGTGTTAACTGGAAGATCTACAAGGCTGTTGAAGAGATATCCCTCAATGTGGTTTGCATAAATGATATTCAAGATAACATGTATCATTAAAAAAAAAAAAAAAAAGTCAGGATGAAGACAACGTAAATGTGCTATTAAAAAAAAAAGAGTAGGGAAGATGTGCTGGTGATACTGCTAAGCCCTCTACCCCTTCAATCTGATGAGGTACAACCAAATACCAAAGTCTGCATCTCCCGCCTTTATTCCATCAATGGGTTCATAGACGTTTCAATGTGACGTAGTGGACTGAGGTGTGTATCACCATTGATCTGTGGTTGATAATGTGCACCTTTGTTCACTACATCCCATGCAAGCACTGACAAATCCAGCTGAAGAGTGAGGGAAGGTGAATGAACTTTGGTATTTCACTGCCTTTTACTTCTCCTAACTACTGACAATTCTGCTCAGCTTGGAAAAGACATCAAAATGCACTGGTTAGATTAAGCCTTTACTAACTCCTTAAGCACAAGATGTCTCGCTTAAGCAGAATAAAATTGTCTGTTAACAGCATGAATAAAACAGTGTACCATAGAGAATTTAGGAGGTTAAGGATACAGCGATACAGCCCTTAATATGTCTAGAGTCATACTGACAGTCTGAATAAACATCATCAATATAGGATACACCATTAACGTGCTCTATACATAAAATTATAACAATAATAGTAGGAAAGGTGTGCTAGGAAGCCGCTAAGCCCTCGAGGTAGTGCGGTGTGTGCATGTGTGTGCAAAGCCAGAGCAGTGTGACACAAGTGCGCGCAACACATACCTGCACCTCGCTCACCCCGAACACGTGAGACGAGTTTGAAAAGCCGTGTTTGCATCCATTCTGAGTTACCACCCTCTCCTCTAGACACTTTTCATTCCGGCCCATTTTCTTGGAGGGTGCATGTGTGGGGGGAGGAATGATAGAGAAAAAAAATGCAAACACAAAATTAATGGAGAAGATGGGCCCTGAGTAGGTTATAGGCATACCTAGGATTTCATAAATGGGGAGGCCAAGGCTAATTATGAGGTAGCCCATGGATACTCCTAGGGGGGGAGGGTCTGCAGGTATCTCTCTAGAAACTCTGGGCAGCCACTACAGTATCCAGGTATATTTCAGGGGCGGTCAGTGCTACCCTGGACACCCCCTCTGACTACATCACTGGGGCATGTTGACAAAATGACACCTCAAGCTATGGGACCTAAACGTCATAATGTTCTCTGACCCCCTCAATATGCTGACATCTTAACATTATTCTTGCTACCACCAGGCAATTTTCTTCAGCCTTTGATGCACCTCAACTAATGAAAGGATATATGAAGGCTATACAGCATGCATCCCCTCCAGATCACTGTCTCTCTCCTAAGGTGAATAAAACCATCTGGAGGTGGTAAGAATAGTGTAAAATATATATTCACCAGAATGAGGGGGTTAATGGGGAAGATATGATTGTGGGCCTCACGTAGGTACACAAAATGGTACCATTACCTCGAAGACCAAAACTCTATCCTATAAATAGTGGCTCCTGAAGTGGTTATAATTATTCTACGATAATCACTAGACCATTGTCTTATAACTAAGCACCAGAAATCTGCTTGCCCTCATGACTTACTGCATATCTAAATATATTTTCTGAATAAGTAACATTGATACAGACTTCCTCAGAACTCTCTAACAATTAGCAGAAACTCTCTAAGGTGACTGTAAGTTTATGACACTTTCCAGTATCTTTTCCTCTGACATCTTTTTGGTATATTACACATTAATAAACTTTTGCCTGAGATGCACTTCTTCTTAATATGGCATAGTATCAACATTTCTACAAAAAATACATGCAAGAAAATACTGTAAAAAAGATAAATAAATAAGTAAATAAAAGACAAGTGCCTGGAAGCCTTGAAACCCCACCAGAATATGATCCTCTGACTTCCTTCACCACTGCTGGAGAGGGATGCCTATGTGGTGGCAGTAATATAATCATACAACTCCACTGCCTGGTTATACAATCATCCCTCAACACCCTCCCAATCCCCCAAAAGGAGGAGGATGGACTGCATGTGAAGGGCAACTTCTGTCTCCATTTCACTGGGATCATATTTCAGATAAACCAGTGGCTAGTACGACTACCACCCATTAACCTTCCTTCTATCCAAACCTTCACACATACAGCTGACCCTCGCACACAGTGGTAATATACGACATCTTCGCTACATGGGGTTGACTCTTGTACAGGAGTATCCCCACATATAATGCTAAACTACAACCAACTAAAATAAACACAAATGTGCTCTGTGATCTGAAACACAAGTCATGGGGTACTAAAATACTATGCACTATGTCTATATATTATTTCCTGTTGTTCCACTAACAAATAAACCTAAAAACTATGTCCATGTATTATTTCCTATTATTTTACCATCAACTGAACCAAAAACACTATGTACATATATTATTTCCTGTTGTTCCACTATCAACTGAGTAAATCATGATACCTGTCTCTATTTCGTCATCTAAAAATATCAAACTATCAAACACACTAAACCACAAGAAGACATCATTATGAAAACTTTTTTGGACACTATGTTCCACTCTCTTGCTCACTGTAAGACATGGAGAAGATTCAGGATGGTGAATACCCCACAAAGAAATTAGTTAGATATCTCTAATACACTACCATGGTCTACCATATACTCTTTCATGAATGATCAAGGTTTCTAAATTAAAGTTTTCATGCCAACTTCTCTCAGAATATTCACATGCCATTCAAAAGCACATGCAGTGATAGATTTTCCTGCCAAATGGACTTTTACACTGCAAAGTTATCTGTGGAAAACTAATACTGTAACTGTGTCCCTATCGAGTAATTATTATATCACCTATTGATGATAGTACAGTATATAACAAAATTTCCTAAAATCTGTGTGTTATTAGCCTACTTCAGCCAGCAAAAACTAATTTCTTTTCATAGCTCTCTCAGACTCTGCCTAATTCAAGCAAACTTCAGCCTGTGCAAATTATTGGTTTCCAAGTAGTCTATTCATCACCATTTCTCAAATCAGGTAAAATTCATGCATGCTTCAGTCTACAGGAATATGCAATTGTTTCTATGCAACTTATTCTCTCCACCTTAAGTTCTGCACAAGCAAACTTCAGTCTACAGGGTATCTCATGAAATGTGTGCCAAACTTCAGGATTATTCTTGGATTATTTTATTTATCCCTGGATTATTTTTGATTAACAAATCAAAATGGGTCTAACTATCTACCATTACGAACCTACAGCCAATGATGACCTTGAGTGAAAATAGTCTCCATCAATAGTTTGCCCATAAGGTTGTCTGAACCCAGTGGTGGGCAGTGCAAACAAAAACGAACCTTGTGCAAGTGCAATGTGCAATCCACAGTTCACTACCTTGCACAAGTGCAAGTGTGCAATCTGACTAATATTTAGCTTGCGCAATGTCGCAAAGCGCAAATCATTTGCATATATTTACAGGAATTACTGCAAAATATTGATATTTAAATAAATCAGCATACTTACTGTACTTCTATTTATTATTATTATTTTCTATTATGGCACCTGGTGGTTTAGTGGGTAATTATTGCACTCCAATCGGACTGAGCTGGTGAAGGTTTATATCCAAAGGGATGAGTGAGACTGGTCACTCTCATCTTAAATGTCAGGACCAACTGCCTAGCCCCGGGCTCCTACACTTCTCATGGGGCAATGTAGGATTGGATGATGGATGGATGGATGGATTTTTATTTGCGCAATCTAATATTTAGCTTGCGCAATGTCGCAAAGTGCTGGCGTAAACCATTTGTGATGATGCCAGTATTACTTTTATCTGCATTTTCTCAAGATGTTTTATTTAATAATTTGCTATAGATATATAACAGCATATGCAATTCCTTACAAAAATCATTAAAACATTATTAAAATCAAATATCCATAGCCTAATAAATTATTAGGCAGTGGATATTTGGTTTAAATACAGTAATATGGTTTAATGATTTTTGTAAGGAACTGCATATGCTACTCTTAATATATAACGTACTTTTAATTTATTATTATTATTATTCATTAATAATAATAATTCAAAAAACATTAAAATACATCATATGTATAGAAGCAGTTTAAGAAATTTGCACTTGCGCACCTGCCTTTTCATGTGCAAAAGCGCAATATTGCGCAAGGTCTTGTGCGGTGTGCAATATGCAAATGATATTCACCGGAGAGCAACGGTGAGCAATTGCGCAGTGCGCAAGTCATTGCACACCTGCCCAGCACTGTCTGTACCTGTACCTTCATAATGAATGAGAATTGGGCCCATGTTAATATATCATTTACAGTACAGTAATAATCAAAACCAGCCCAAGAATAATCTCCTGAAGTCTAGCACACATTTCATGGGCCACTCTGTACATACACATTGCTGTACAGTGGGCTCGCACAGTGCGCATCACCAAAGTGCGCGATTCGCCTTGTGCACGAGTGACCAAAAATCATAACCAAAAACCCTTTAATGCGCGAGTTTACCGCACAGAACGCGAGGCAGAGGCAAGGAGTGGCTCAAGAATGCCATTTTCTACTAGTGCGCGACCACCCCTCACACAGCGCGTCACGTGTCGTCATGTTGATGCGCCAGACAGAGTCAAGTTGAGCAGCCTAGCGTGATGGAAGGCAGGACTGAGCTGTGTATGTCAAACATTAGCAAGATCCTTGCTGCCATGGATAAGCTCAAGGAAGAGGTGAAGGAACAGGATGTGAGCAACCTAAGAACGGAGGAACTTCTGGTTGGTATCAACAAACTCTTCCGTTTCTACACAGACAGGCACAGGGAAGAAATAAACAGGAGAAGACAGACGCTCATAACAAGCAACACACAGCGGGCTCAAGTTGGTGAAATAACGGAACCATCGACATCGTCTGCTCCTGTTCCTGTTGAGGATGAAGAGGATGCAATGTCAGAAGTGTCAGCATTGGACTTTGAAGGGTTTATGGCCGAAGTGAGTGACTTTGATGCTCCTGGGGAAGGTGATCACGAGGAGTCTGCGGAGGGAAGTGTTGGTGCGGTGGGAGGTGCGGTGGGGAGTGCGGCGCTGTAAGTGTTGCTGCACCTCGGAACCCCTGTTATTTAAGGTCATCAGGCCTGTTGTCTACTGTTGTTAAGGTGACTACCCATATTTTTGTTTTTGTAGCTATAGCTTTAGTACAATGTCTGAAACATATGACCTTTATTATGTCTCTACGGGCCAAAAAATGTCCAGGTATGAGGGGGTACCGCCCATATGTAATTATTCCCATAAGATTATGTATTCCTAGTACGCGAATTCCCAGTGCGCAAGCTCGTGCACCGCCCAATCTCTCGCGCACTGTGCGAGCCCACTGTACCTCCTAAATTGTAACCTATCTCTATTCCTGTACATACGCATTACTGTACTTCCTAAATACAGTAATCCAAATTCAATATCTCACATTCAGTATACGGGCAAGCAAATTTCTGCAGCTTACTTATAAAGACTATGGACCCACAGCTCTGCAAGGGGCACTACTTCTCAACTGAGGTAGGAGAATTTATGGACTCTGGTGCTTAAAACTGGATAACTGTGTCTCACACTGAAGGCCGTGCACTTAAATATTGGCTTTACACATTCAGGGTCGTATTATCATAACGAAGTGAGCTAAAGTACAGGCAAGCCCTGAATTTTTTACTGTCATTTATGGAACACTTGTAACTGTTATATGTGATCAGTCTATCTGAGTCCCACGTTACTGACTATTGTTAACGCTTTACGTCAGTTCATGCATTTTTTTTGTTTTTGTAATTTCAGGATGGTTTTATACAGCTCAAGGGAGACTTTGGGACTTGAAATGAATAGACATAGCCTTGGATAATCCTTTTTCTATTACTGCTGAATCAAATCCTTCGTGGCCAAAAATTATACACAAAAGTCAGATATGTAATACAGTAACATAATCATAGGCTTTAGAATTTATCATAAAATATCAGGGGCTTGTCCATATCTTCATGCTCTACGTTTTAATAACACAGCCGTCATAGCTACACTCTATTTTTGTCTTGTTAACCCTTAAACTTTGGCTGGCATAATTTTGGGTTTGAAATTTTAACCACTTTTTGATTCCTAACTTTTGTGTGGCTATATTGGTACAAGCTATTTTTTTTTTTTTTTCTAACTTCATTTGATGCAGGTTTTAATAATTCCATTTGTGTTAAGATTTGGGTATAATACAAGCTACTGGAATACTGAAAGTTAATATAAACTTATTAAAAGTATTTTGGGCTTAATTACTGTATGTAAAAAAAATCACACTTCTTCTTGAGGAATTCCCATACTAAGATTGGCCATGGGAGCACCAGCAGTTGTTAATTCAAATCCTTAGTGCAAAAGCACAAGTTTAAGGGTTAATTTAATCAGCTCCCATATGGAGTAAAAACAAACAAACAAACAAAACAAAACAACATAACAACACAATATACAAAAAAAGCAAAGTGCATACATAAATAGCTATGCATGACAAACAAAAACATTACACAGATGGTAACACACAAACACTGATCAGTATCAATCCTGTCACACACTGTCATCAACTCAGTCATCAACTCACCATCACTGTGTTGCAGCTTTTCAGTACAGTAAACTCTAACTATATCAAACCCTTTTATACCACACTTTATCAAATCCTGTAATAACAAAGTTCAGATATACAGACCATCCCTGACCCTGCCACACAACCTTCATCATATACAGAACAAAGGGTTGATTTAGCAAGGTGATGCAGTGGCTGACTGAATGATCACATGAGCAGTGGCTGACAAAGATTAATAAGCTCACTTTTACTATTTTCTTCTTGTCTTGTAGTATATTAGTGAATGAAAATTTTTAATGTTAACTAATACAGTATCAAGGTACAGTATAAACTCATAAAGTATTAAAATACAGTAGTGTGAACACTTGTCCTTCTGTTGGGGTATCCATAAGGTGACCAGATTCCCGCTTTTAGGCGGGACAGTCCCGCTTTTTGGACGTCTGTCCCGCTTTTTTAATTGTGACTAGAATGTCCCGCTTTATGAGCAAATTATCTTAATTGTCCCGCTTTTAGAAACTTACTACTGCATTAGATATAACATGACCTTCTTTTATGAAATTAGGATGAATTAGAAAAATTATGCATAATCCTAACCAAATGAAATACCGAATTATTAATATAAAATCTGTAATGCTCACAAGTTGGTAACTTTGTTTGACCCATTCCTGTACTGTACGGTATGTTCGGAGTTCGTAGGAGACGTCAGTGTTTGATTAGCAGTCTCAGTTTAAGGTGTAGCGCAGCAGCGGTCGCTGTCACATTAGTTAGTATCTATCTGTCTATATATCTAACTATCTATATATCTATCTATATCTGTCTATCTGTCCATTTCTCTATCTACCTATCTATCTATATCTATCTATAATGACACACACACACACACACACGCGTGTGCGTGTCCTGCTTTTAGCTCTAATAAATCTGGTCACCTTAGGTATTCACCAAACAGAATTCAGTGTACAATACAGTACTGCATACTGAACCTTGATTCCTTAAACCCCCTCCCCTCAATCAATCACCTGATACAGTATCAGATATCTGTATATCATCAGCCTCTCCCCCAAATTAACCCATTGCAGAGAAGGTATACTGTACTGCACATCTGTAAGCCATAATTTCTGCTCACCTTTAGTAGGATGCAAGTCACAGCCAGGGTTCCATAATGCACAAAGATCCATAGTCCAGTGTCAATATATGTGGCCTGAAGCTTGCCAGACCAGACGAGGAACAGTGTACAATGACACTGACACATGTACAGTCTAGAAAACCTTCAAATCACCAACAACATGCTTTTTATTTGGTGCAAAACCCTGACTAAGAGCAAAAACTATGGCTCACATGTATATTCAATGTGGTGGGTGTGATTCACATACATGAAGATTTATGACACAAGGTTACCTCAGAAGATAAATATGGTTTTCCTAACTGTAGCTTTTAATATTCTTGTTCTCAATTCTGTCAACACCACTGTAATAGTGTATAACTAAATCAGAATAATGGTGAAGACTGACATGATTAGAGCTCTTTTATGTAAATAAGAAAATGAGAAATACTGAGTGAACAAAAACAAACACTACAAGAAAAAGGAATAAAGGCAGAGCCAAAAAGTAAAATGACTGATAGCTCTAATATGCACAAGTTTGACTGATATGACTCTTAACTAATGATTGAAGATGAAGCCAGGAAAATATGAAACAAGAGCACACTAATATTAAATGGGAGCTGAAGCAACTACAAGACAGCAACAAGCACAAGTAAAAGCAATGCATGTAGTAAGAATTAGTAAAGCAATGCATGTAGTAAGAATTAGTGGTGGAGGCAAAGGGACAGAAATCATAGGGTTCTCGGCCATGGTGCTCATCTCCGTAATTTTGCTGTGATGTCTTTATTTCAATCACCTTTGGAAGACCTCTCATACAGAAAGGGCTAATGAAGAATATATGTAACTCCTCCAGTCTGAGATGCCTCCCAGGGTGAATTAAATGAATAAAACTCTCTAGAAGTATCTTGATTAAATGAAAAACACATAATTGGAGTGGAGGGGTTAAACACTGTGTATAGTAAGAGGACAAAGAGGAAATCTAGCAGTAAAGAGGGTACACCAAACACCTTACTACAAAGACTTGCGCTTTACTCTACTCTTGGTTCTACCTGATGATTTTATGACAATATCTCATCACGTCACTTCATTTACTTATTTTCAATCATTCATTCATTCATCATCCAATCCTACATTGTCCCATGAGCAGCATAGAAGCCCGGGGATAGGCAACTTGATCCTGACATTTAAGATGAAAGTGACCAGCCTCACTCATCCCTGAGTGGCCCTGCGTGAGCAATTTATTTATTTATTTACTTTTATGGTGAGAGGACAACTGTACTCTAATGTCCCTATTAAGATGATGCTTGTATTACTTTGTTCTTTATTCTATCAGCTGAATTTACAGAATGTTCTCATTGCATATCCATCCATACATCATTCAGTCCAATCCTACCCCCATATTCTTTCTCAGAGGAAACAATCTTACGGGCTTCTGGCCTTTGATTCCTTCTTCCTGGCACAAAAAACAAACTAACTAATATATGATGAGTTTATCAAGGTCAGAATGAGTCGCAGGAGAACGAGCATATTACATTTGTAGTTCAATACAAATAATTGCTTATTAAAGTTCTACTGCTAACCATAAAACTGATTTATTATTTTCTCCAACTTAAAGTACCTAATGTATGGGAAAGTTGTGATATTTTGAATAATTAATCACTATAACATGAAAGAAAAAACCCTAGAGCTACTATTTACATTATTCAGCCCCTTCCATCACGATATTTTTTTCATTTTGTTCTATATAATGTCGGGTACTTCCATCAACCCAGGAGACCCTTTCATGGCGATGAGGTTAATGGGTGGTATATCTCCCTAACCACTCCAGTTTGAAAAGTTTCTCCCATGGAAAATAATATTCTGGAGATGGTAACTATAAAATGAAAATTATATTGTTACAGTGAAGGAGTTAAAACAATGCAAGGATTAAGTAAAAGCAACAAGACAATAGAAATAAATGTTAACATAATTCTCCATGAAGCAAACATACATGCTGAAACACAATGGCGATGTAAAAATTAAGCACCAGAATGGGAAAAATGGGAAACCAATCAAGTGCCAAAATCTAAAAGGTGAAAGAAAAGGGTGAAGCTATGGAAAGTAAACAACAGCGAATGCTCTAGACAGAGAACGTGAAAGAGAAGACACCTAGTACTAGACTGGAAAAGAGAAAGTGATGAACTAGAGAAAGTGAAAAATATCTAGTGCTAAAAGCCAAGCAGTGGAAGGGAAAAGGTCTGATTACTCACCACCTTTTGAGAATCTGAGGTCAGGTTATTGTTGTTGTTACTGAGTAACCCCTGTCTTTCTGGCCATGCAGACCCATCAACCACAGGCAAGCAACCACCCCTCCAGGGCCAACCCATCCAATAAACTGATGATGCAGCAGACAGTGTCTTGCCATGGTGAGGCATGGGAACAGAGTGGAAGTTTGGTTCCTGGATGGACGCCACATTTCCGTCTCTCCACCCAGTTAACAAGGGCATCATACTAGGCTCCACATTACCCTGTTATCTGGTTAAATGGTTACCATCCAGCACTGTACATGGTTTTCCTGTGTTGAAGCAATATTACACCTTGAAATGAGGCGGACCGATACAAATTTGAAACAAACGAGTGCCAAAAAAGGGAAAAGGGAAAACAGACAGGGTGGAGCTATGAATGGGAAAACAAATACTAGGTACCAAGCAGATATGGAAAAGTGAAAAAGAAACGGTAAAGTTACAGAAAGTAAAGCAATAGCTACGTGAAAGATAAAGGTTGAAACCACAGAAACTAAATCAATAAATAACTAATTGCCAGAAACAGAAAACTGAAAAAGAAAGTGTCAGGCTACAAACAGTAAAACAAATAAGTGCCAGAAATCAAAACATGAGAGGGGATAGAACAGAAAGAAATATATTACATCCACATAAGGAATTTGTGTTTGATGGGAAAATACAACAGCAAGGATCCAGGAGAGGCGATGTTAATGGTACCAAAACATCAGGGCCTGGGATCAGTGATGGGTCCCAAAGAGCAATCTAGAAAGCTATTAATTTGTGGTAAAAATTCTATATCTTGCACAGTCTAGGTATAATGAATTTAATAATCTTTTTAGGCATAAGGAACAGAATATTGAAAGGATTACCATATTTGCTTTTTACGTGGGGAGATACCAGTTAGACTGAAGGTTAAGAGGCACATAACATTTCTAACTGCCAGGGCCCCAAGGTGTCTCTCCCAGGCCCAAATGACAGCACCATAGCTGAAAAGGGTCAATGCAACTTCCACGTGGGCATAATAAATTGAAACCAGGACAGGGAATAGCCTTGATCACTCACCATCTCAAGCAGGTTCATATCAGCATGCTTGACCCTTCTCCCAGGCGCCACCAGCAGGCCAAAGCACCTCTCCACAGTGAGTTCGTCTGGGCATGTGTTCATCTGTGGGGCACTAGGGGGTGGGGGAGCAGGGGTGACTGTGAGGACCAGCTGCTTCTCGATGTTACTGCGCAGCTTGAAGAATTCCTTGTCTCTCGGCACCGTGTTGAAGTTACCCTGGGGATCCACACACATACACATCATCATCATCACCTCTATTTCCCTCTCATGAATGGGAACAGGCAGTGTTGAGAAAGCAAAGAATGAAAGATCACATACAGGGAGAAATACCAATACCATGCCTAGAAAAATGGACCAAACATTTATCCACCCACCATTCAAGTCCCCAGGATTGTGGTTTCTCTTTACAAGCCTAAGTATCAGCACATATACTTTCTTCATTATACCTGTGCTTCACATTACCTGCATAATGCTGGAGGGATGCCTTCATGTAGTGGCACTGATGTAACTGGGCAGTGGAGATGTCTGATAATATAAAATTCTAAAGGAGGATAGTGGTTTGCAGGAGAGGACAATTTCAGCCTGCAGTCCACTGGGTTCACATTTGGATGAGCCTGGAGTTGCAACTACTACTACTACTAAGCAGTGCTACTAATATTACTACATTACCTGACATACAGAGCCAATCCATCAACTATCAAGGCAATAGGGGTGTGTCAAACCCTAACCAATTGCTCCTCTGTTCATAATTCATCCAATCAATTCAATCCCCTATCAGTTTCCTGGCCTCATTATCTACACCATCATCCAAATCTTAACTGCCACCTTAGACGGTGTGAGGCAGGAACTAGAAATATTGTATCAACACCATCATCCACATCTTAAGTGTCACATTAGATGGATGAGGTATGATCTAGAAATGTCATAATCATCATCATTCATAGCAGGGTTCATCATCATCATCATCATCATACAAGGTAGGGCCTAAAGTCGTCATCATCACACTGTCTTCGTTGTCATCATTATCATCATCATCATCATCCAAGGTAGGGTCTAAAGTAATCATCATTATCACTGTTATCATCGTCATCATCATCACTACACCAGAAAACAAATAGCCCTGATCAAACACAACATTCCTCATCCTACCTTACTATCCTCCTCCTTGATCTCCAGGGATATGTCAAAGAGATGTGCAAGGTCAGCATGTTGTCGATTGTGTCCTCCCTCATCCCGTTGCTTGTTCTTAGGCACGCGACGGAATGCAGCTGCAAACGTGATCAGAATGCGTGCAACCTGGGGAGAAGAGTTTAAGTTGTTAGTTTAGGACTGGAACATCTGTCTATTGGAACTGGTGGACTAGATATATACAGGTAGGGCCATTTCCTCATTAGGAAGCTCCCTAACACCTTTTCCTAAACGATTTATGTTGCTTCTTACACCTAGCTGTCCTGTTCTGTGTTATGAAAATCTTTCCAATATCACCATACTATGCATAATGTACAAAAGGATTTTAACCTGCTATATCAATAATAAATTGCTAAGGAAGAGGTGTTAGGGAGCATCCTTAACTGACAAGAATACAAGCCACATGCATCTGAGCATTCCACATTCCTATTTCAGTCATCATGTATTGTCTTTTTAATCCAACCTGGTCCAGATTATGCCCTTTGGCAGCTTATTTCACGAGCTTTAGTGGTAGAGAAAGACAACAGCACGACTTTACATGACTGCTCGAAATTTGAAGCCTGTCTGTAAGTGCGGAACTGGAGGGGACTGTACCTCAATATCCTGTTGTATGATATTGATGGAAACTATGTCAGTATCAAGATAAGGTAGAAAACATATTAGAGAATGCTAAGGTGTAATGTGCAAAATAAATAACTGCAGAAGAAGTGTTAAGAAATCCCCTCACTTACAATCTGGCCCTTGCTGACCCTTAATTCACAATCCTACTGTACTTCAATCACCACCACCACCACCACCACCTGCAACCCAACAATCTTCGCAGTTAACATCAGTCATGCGCTCACATTCTAAACATGGCAACACTATGAACACTAACTGCTTCGGGGATCTGGCAGCGGAAGACGTGGCACTGGAAAATGGCAGTCTCCTCAGTGTCGCCATGGGAGGAGGTGAAGGCAAAGCACCGCGCCTCATTCGTGTCCACCTTTCCTCGGGCACAAAACAAGATGCGGTGGATCTTGAAGGACGCCATTTTCGTGCTAGTGCTGGCATCGTATATTCTGTGGGTTGAGATGAGACAGTGCGGTCAGCAAGATTAATTGTGCTTCTTTCTTCTAAATATACTCATTGCAATCATTTATTATATACATACATGCATACATAACAGATTTGCCTCCAAAGGAAAAAAAGTGAAGGATATCTAGAGAAAATATAAGGTACACCGATTGTTTTCTGCATATAGTTTGGTCTAAGATATACGGTACCTGTTAGTGATGCAACCATTGTAACCCTGTCTGTATCTTCAAACCCCCTCAGAATTTGAAGGCAAGGAGACAGATACAAGCACTTATGAGTTTAGTTGCATTCTCTCTTAGTGCTGAAACGAAGAAGGGGTTAAAATGCCACAAAAGCTTAGCTACTTACATGACATATCCCTCAGAGTTTGAAGGCACCGAGACAGACACCTCAAGTGCCTGTTCCTGTGCTTGTGAGTTGAGTATGGCCATGTTCCTCTGTATCTCAGACTCAGAACGGGGTGCATTGATGGAGGCTGCCCCCAGGTATGTCACTCGGTTGAATATGGTGTAGTCTCCGCTTCCATCCTCTCCATGCACTCGTTCCACTGATGGATGGGAAGAGGCATTATTATTCTGCCAACTTCTTTATTACAGTCAGTTCTACTTTTCAGGCACCTTTTTCTATGCTCGTGTTCATAGGAACCATTCAGGCATATGTACAAAGTCCAAACTAAGAACCTCACATTGTTATAAATGTTATAACTGATCTCAGATTTCACTTTTCCCAACAGTTTCCAGAAACAGCTGGAAAGTATTTAGCTGGTTTTGGTACTTGCTTTAGCTGCCAGTCTACAAAAAACATCATCTGTACCATGGTCAACCTGAATACTGTATGAGGAGTCCTTCAGAGAAAGAATATTGTTACTTGAACTGAAAAACTAAACAGTACTGAACTCACTATCGTCATCACTGGCAGACTGTGAGAAGCTCGGGTTGTGTTCACCCATGTTCCTCTCCTCAGTGCTGGCATTCTCTTGTCCAGGGCAGGTGGTGGGTTGGGGGACAGGATGGGGAGACTCAGGGCAGACTTCCTCTTCACCCTCCTCCTCCCCCTTCCTACTGCTGTTGCTACTGGCATCGGTCCCACCAGGCGATGAGTTTTCTGAGCCTTTTTCACGCATCACCTTGGGAATTTATTCATCACCATCATCATCATCATCATCATCACCTTGAGGCATGTATTCCACAATATCACAATTTTCTCTTACAGGTGGTTAAACAGATTAGGAGAAATTTTCAAAAAAACTTCACAGGGAGCAATTGAGAGTTTGTAGGCGACTGTTCTTCATTTCATTTACTATGGCCTTATCAGAAAAAAAAAAAAAAAAAAAAAAGGTGAAATATAGTGACAACATATTCCCATCAATCCAAAGACATAATTTTATGTTTCAATGTTGCTGACCAATCACCCAATGATTTTACCAAATTTAGAAGAGACATCTGGCAGGGGCAGGGTTAAAGGCGGCTAACATAACAAATCAAGTCTGAAAAGTCTCTCCTACGCCAAATAAAATGGTCTGGAAGTACCAATATAAACCAATAAAACATGTCAGAGGGCTGAAGAGGTTACTGTTACTATATGAGACTTGACTCACTTCCTTCAGTTCCAGCTGCAGGTCTTCCATATTGCCGTTATTGGCTATCTTCAGTCGTGGTTCCTCTTGAGGCTGGGGCTGCAGGGGATGATACTGTGTCTGCTGTAAGGGGTGGTGGTGAGGCTCTGACAGGCTCTCCACGATCTCATACTCCTCGCTGGTACCGGCTGAATCGCTCGACCTCAGGCTGGAGCACTCTTCCATACTTCCCTGGTGACCCAACACATTAGACTTTTGGAATCCACACTGTTGGTGAGGGATGCTTTCATGTGGTGGCACCAATAGAGCAGAACAACTCCACTGACTGGTCACAGAAACATCCCTCAGCTCCCTCCCTATCATTATAGGCTACCATTTATATATTTCTTGCTTCTTCTTTTTTTTTAAATCCTCAATCAAGAACCAGGAGCATGTCTCATTTACAGTTCTTTCAATTACAGAACCATTCTACCTACACACTATCACAAAATAGTATTAGTGGCAGAACCAACAGCAGGATATATACAGTACTTGCAGACCCTGGCCCATCTGAATATGTACCCAGTGGACTACAGGCCAAAGTTGCCTTCCTTCTACAGCTCACCAATCTCCTTTTGGGGGAAAGGGAGGGAGGGATATTTGCATAACTAGGCAGTGAAGCAGCTCAGTAATATCAGTGTCCAGCACCACATCATTAGATATGTGAGGACTGACTATATGCCATTTTTTTTTATTAACCAGCATATCACTCTCAGTCTTCTCCTCTCTCAATAATCATCACTTTCCAGCTACAGTATCTAAATTCACTTTGAGACATTGTTGCCAAAAAACAATTCTGCAAAGGTCCCAATTACCATTCTTAGCAAGCAGCAATGCATCATCTGTAAATGGTGCATTTGACTTATTTAAAAAAAAGGAAAATACCCCTGATATTTGAAAATACTGTACTATCTGATAACAAGGTAACCTATATGCATGCTTGAGAGTTTTAACAATACAGCATAAATTCCAATCAGACCAAAACTTTTAACCTATCCTATCCTAATCTACCCATGACAGACCCACGTGAAAAGGAAATATGAAGACCTGCATCCCTGTGGTTAGGTATTATTGGGAAATTTATGGTACCCATCCAATTTTTCTGCTAGTAACACGTAGAAAATTTGTCTAATGCTAAAATCTGGAGTTTTGAATGTGTTTTCAAAAGTATTTCATGCTGCTTCTTTATCATATCTTGAAGAGGACCAACATATTATGCTTCTAAAATAGTTTGCCTTTTGTTATGGACACTGACCCAGAAAAATGCCACAGTTCAATATGTGACTTTCAAGAAGAATTCTTGAAAGCAAATTTGCAGTTTCACACATTCAAGGTTATTCTGATTACTATCTGACATAACCTAACATAGCTAACCTAGTCTACCCACTAATCTATCAGGTCTTATCTGGTTAATCTACTCTATTAATCTAACCAAACTGAAACTTTAAACTGTGTGGCATGATTCCAAATATGCAGAAAATCTTTGCAGAAAATCTTCTTGTTATATTTTGTTTACATTGTTGTTCTTGTTTGTGTAACATCCATAAATAACGCCGTGCATCTAAATCTAATAATTTTCCAATTAAGTACTGTACTCTAGTGAAAGGGCTTCCCTTGTCTGCTAATTAAATGACATTTATCACCAAAAATACCGAAACATACAAATTTCATACAGTAAATAAAATGGGATTTTAACACCAAAACATCACACCCTTTTAACTAAGCTCAGATTAATGAACTCTCATGGTGTATTTACAAGGCAAGGTGGGATTTAACACCCAAAACATCCCACCCAGGAGGCGTTCATGTTGATGTCTGCTGAATAACTCGACTATTTAACTACTTCAAATCCCTTTCAGACTTTTACACTACATCACAAGAATCTGCCGCCTCACAGTCTTACGATTTCACTCTTAATCACATTGTACAAAAGCAGTGCCTCACCTAAATAACGTAAGAACATTGGAAGCAGTCATCTGACATTTGTCAACAATAGTATAGAGGCCCAGATCTCCAAAACCAAAACATCTGAAAAGTGAGCATCATAAGTCATGCTCTATGAGATTGGATAAAGCTCTATCTACGGCTGTTTTGCTTTTCAATACCTTGTGGTCATGCTGATCCACATGACAGGCAACTTCGATCAGACTGACTGATGAGGAAATGAGGAATTGACCATTCACCTATAAGAAACTAGGCTTTGAATGATTGATTTATTGGTGGGAATATCAACCTCCACCTTGGTTTTCAATACCTTCTTGTCATGGTCCACATGAAGGGCAGCTTCGATCACAATGAAGGATGAGGAATTTACCGTCGACCCAAGAAAAATCATTTGATAGAGATGATTGATTGAATGATTGAAATATTTATTTTTGTAAGATGTTTCTCTTTTGCGATTGAAATACTTTATTAACATCATACAGATTCACATTACAAGCAACTTACACAATTGTTTATGGTTAGGCCGCCAATAAGAATAAGGCTAAATAAAGAAAACTATGTAGTCAACAAGTTAACCACGCATTCATTAAAAAAAGAAGAGTTTTTGTAAGTTTTAGACAAAAAAAAAAAAAAAAATCCTGCCTTCACATCAAGAAGAAATTCTCTGATTAGACTGCCCCATAAAATAGGCCAAACTCTCATTCACTCACCATTCAAGCCCCTCGGAATCCTGATTTCACCCCACAAGCAAAATAATAAGAGTGTTATAGCATGGGCTTCACATCTTAATAGGAATATTCCTTCAGACAGCATGTACTTTCCTTGAGGTCCAGTTATGTGCTCCACATCATTATTCGACACTAATATCCACCGTCCAAAGTAATACTTGTAATTTAGAAGGAGGCTATTGCTGGTTTAGGCACGCAAAAAATAATAAATATAAAAAATAGGAGTCGTACCCAGATAGAGATTAGGCAATGAGAAGCAACAAATTGTTTGTATCAGCGAGGTGGCCGTGTGGGTGGTTTGACAAAATTTAGTGTTTTTCCCGATTTTCATGATACTTTCTGGACTAATTTCACGTAGTTTAGCGAAATTGATCCATCCAGCTATTCCGAACACATCAAAAGGCAAAGCGAGGTCTGTGGTGAGTTATGATAGTAAATAAAATTGAGTTGATTTTGGTGAGGCAGGATGACAAGAGAAACTGGGCCAATGCTTACAGATTAAGGTGGCTTTCCTATGTAACTTACCGGTACAGTTCTCTTTGAAGGAAGAGCAAGAGTTGTGGAAAGATTCTGTTCTCCCCGTTTCAGATCCTTCCCGCGAGATACTACCCAATTACGATAGGAGATAATGTTATTTGTGAGGTTGCTAAGGCAACATAAATCCTCTCGCATCTTGTGCCATTGTAATTGAGATTTGCTTTTGCAGGTAGGCCAGGAGCAATGTGAAGCATATATACTCCTCCCTTCTTGTACTTCCTACAAAGTAAATCATAGTTACATGAGTTTGAGTGTCAGTCCTGGGCCAAAATTGACAAACAGGATTTACCCTTAGGCAGCATCCTCAACAAATGCTTGCTGGTTCAGGTGGGAGTTAGGCGTCACTGTAACATATAATATTGGCCCCACTGGGTGCAGGCAGATGTAGGTGGGAGTTTTGCATCTCTGTACAAGTGGCCTGACTGGACGTGGGTGGTTTAGGGTGAGAACTTTTGGATATGGTAATGCAGAATTCCTGCTTGTGCCATTAAACATTTGGTTTGGATGCAGTCTCAGACCTCAGGAGGTTTTGCAGTTGTGAGCAGATTTGTATGACATCAGCCAGAGTATAATATTGATGTCATTGACGGAGGGAAAGGGTTAAGTGAGATAAGAAATCATCAGAATAAAAACAGACATTTTTGCCAACAGTTGAGAATTCTTTCTTGAGAATCAGAAATTTTATGAAATTTTGTTCTGAATACAGTAAGGCTTGCCAGTATCAAAGAAGCATGAGCTATCTTATTTGTGAAGTGGGCATTCGACTGAGAAGAGCATGAAATTTGCAGTGAGGAGAGTGTGTGGAAGAGTGAGATGATCACCCCAGGACTAGCTTGTTGCCTTGGTTCAGAGAAAAATTCAACTGAGCTTAGTGGGGATGTTTTGATGCAGGTATCGTTTTGTAATGGATGACAGCTCGTTAACACACATGATTATCCACAGTAAATATATGTTGGATTTTCTTGTCAAGGTGCTTGCAGTCACAGAATTGCAGTACTGTACAGTATTTTTTTAACCCCTCCCCCCATTTTTTAAAATGTGGATGTCATGGTGTAATGCCAAATGGACAGCACAGTTCGGTAATTTAACCACGGTAATATCGTATGTCAGGTGTCACGTACTTACATGTTGACGGTCACAGAGTCAATGCTTTATATTTCACACAGGTATCTTCATGTTATTTTCCCCACAGTATATAGTATGCACTGTAGTTTTGTCAGAATGCAGAAATAACCTCTTTACAGTATGTTCTTGCCAAGATGTTCACAGTTATTGCAGTAGTCAGTGAGCTAGGTTAGCCTAGCTAGTTTTTTGCACATGTGATATAGTAGTATGGCTGTGGCTAGTTAAATTTGCAATAATATGTGTGCATCCACAGTAAATACTGTACGGTACTTGTGTTGAATTACTCTTGTTCAGTGTAGATTCCATAAGATGGGATGCACATCTACACAGGTGTCTACTGTAGAGTTGTCAGCTGGTGGAATAGGGTAATACTGTACTCACATACGGTACCATCTGATGCAGTGATCATTTTTACACCAGATGCTCTACTATAATCATTTATGAACCAGGCAGTCAGTAAAATACTGGTAGTTTCACATCCCATCAGCAATAGACACTCGCGTAACCAACATGAGTATGTGTGTAATCCTACTTGTAAATGCTGCTGCTGTTGTCCAGTACTGGTAAACTCATGTCAGAAAGCATGCTAACACCTCAGCCAGGATCTAGAAGTACGGAAGTGCAGTATCACTTGACTCTTACAGCCTGTGGATGTTATACTAAATTAGAAAAAAAAACTGTGGCATTAACCGTATTAAGATAAAGGCATACCATATCAGAACTGAAGGGATTAAAGTTCCATGTTGCTACAGTAGCACTTTGTCTGCATATAGGCTTGATGATGTACGGTATAGTTTGTAGAGAGTTCCTGCCTTTTACCATGATGTTTTTACCTACGGGTATTTGAGTCACAGTGATGGTATAGCGATATGGTCAGCTGTTTATAACTTGTCAGCTAAATAAGCCTATAGTTAAGTAGTTAATAGTTTTAAGTATAGCAGTGTGATCAGCTCTCAGCAATGTATCAGCCAAGTGTAATAAAAGGGATAATATACAGCAGTTTGTAGCAACATGTCACAAACAGATCACTCTTTAATACCTCCCTCCCTCTCCAGGTCAGGCACTACTGTCTGAGGTCAGTGTCGTGCGCAGCACGTGAGTGTGTCCCCAAGAGAATCAATACCACCAAAGTGATGCCAGCCACGGAGTACCCAGAGGTCCGTCGTGATGACACAATGGAGGAGCTACATGGGGTTAAGGTTGGTAGAACAATACTCATTCATATATTCATTTATTTATTTATATATTTATTATTATTACAGTATATTTCTTCAAGAATCTGGGAGTCTTGATTGCTGTTTGAGTGACTGTGGAGTTTTGTTACTTGGGAGTCATGCAGAGTGAAGTTCATTGCTAGATGGGAGGTGGATGGATGAAATTTAGGGAACTGTTTCATCTGCTGACAATGAAGGAGCTCCTCAGTAGTTTTAAGGGTATTCTGTACAAAACATGTACTGGTATAAGAGTTGTTATGCTGTATGACAGTTAGGCTTGGCCAGTAGGAGAGAGAGTACAGGTTGAAGTAATTTGGAATGGACAGAAATGAGAATGATTGACGTGGATGAGTAGGGCATCACAGATTGACTGAACTGAAAACAGAGTACCGGTATTGTGAGAGAAAGTTAATGTAAACACCGGAGAAGGAATGCAAACCAGTATTGGTAGATTAAGGTGGTTTGGACATGTTGAGAAAAAGAGGATGGGAACTGGTTGAGGATGATCACAGATATGAATGTAGTGGAAGAATGCCCATAGGCAGATCAAAGAAGACATAGAATGAGGTTCTCTGTGAAGACCTCAGGGATAAGGAACTGAGGTGGAAATGGTTCAGGATTGTGATGCATAGAAAGGAGTCATCAAGTGAAATGACTTACGTATACCACTGTAGTCATTAGTGTTTAAATATAAACATAAATACAGTTTCATTACATGGGTAACTGGGTATGCTATATGATTCTGTTGTTTGAACAATTCATGACATTCTGCAGTCAAGACACATATCTTCAATATCTTCCAGGTACCTGACCCCTATAGGTGGCTAGAAGACCCCGACTCGGAGGAAACTAAGAAATTTGTTGAGGCCCAAAATGCCCTGACCACCCCATACCTGGAAAATTGTTCTGCACGGGAGAGTATTCGCACAAAGCTGACACAGCTCTGGGATTACCCTAAGTACTCCTGTCCGTTCCGCCGTGGCAGCAGATACTTCTTCTTTATGAACACAGGCCTACAGAATCAGAGGTAGAGTGCATGTGGGAAATGTGGGAGTGTGCTTGCTTACATGTTATCATCAGTGGTACAGTACTGGGGTGTTATATTTGTTTAACATTTATTCACTATAACTTTGTAATGGCAGGGGGTGCCCAGCTTAAGTAAAGGCTCCATTTCAAAAGACAGTACAACACATGAAAAAAGAAAGGCACAAAAATTACCGTACCTGAAAAAAGTGTCAAAACACTTCAGTAAACTAGTGTGCATCTGTGTGTATATGTGGTGGCTAAAGATACTGTTCAGAAAATTGTATTTGAAATCTATCTATCTATCTATTGCTAGATGCCATAATCCCGCAAGGGGTGGCCGTTTGACTTTGAGTTATTTGTTTTACGAGAAGGGGCACTAACCCGACACCAACCCACTTGTTGACACGTAGGGAGCACGTATGGTTACCACCAAACATTGTAAATGGTTTCTTGGCTTGAAGGAAACCATTTGGCTTGTTTACATTGAGTGACAAGCCAAATGGTTTCCTTTAAGCCAAGAAACCATTTACAGTGCTGGGTGGTAACCATGTAACCAAACCATATTTTTTTGCCATATTTTTTAATTTGAATGCTGGCTGTCAAACGTAAGTGAGGTTAGGTTGGATTAGGTTAGGTTTGCCATTGCTTGGACATGGAATACACTGATGCTTCCAGCTGGAGTGATGGTTGGTAAACAACGCGACCAGTCTGAGAGATCGTCAGTAAATACTGCTTTGTATAATCTGGCCCCTTTCTTACCTACCCACAAATAGGTATACTGTATTTTGTCTTTTTTCTGTCACATCTTGCTGTCACAGTTCAATAGTTAACTATCTGTGTTGCATATGTATCAAAATTACTTATCCTGAGATCATGAGTTTGTTATAACAGAGGTGGAAATGCCATGCCAGTATGGCAAAGAATTACCTTAATCTCTTGATACAGCTCAGCATTCAAAATATAAATGATAATTTTACACCTACCGGTAGTTGAAAAGAACAGAGCATACTTTGAGTTAGTGAAGTGAAGGGAGGGAGTGGGAGAGGGAGACCGAGGATGAGGTGGAGAGATGGAGTTGAGAGGTATATGAGGGAGGGGGGGGTGAGTTGGGGGAAGGGCAGTCAAATGGTGGGTGACAGAGCAAATTGGAGGCATTTTGTCTGTGGCCACCCTTTGCAGGATTAGGGTATCGGGCTATAAATAGATAATTAGATAGTTTTTCAAGATCTTGTTTGCTTCATCAATTACATGGGAGTGTGAAAGAAGTATTGACTTTAACGATATATGTGTTATTTTTCCGGCAGTGTGTTGTATGTGCAGGACTCATTGGAGGGTGAGGCGAGAGTGTTTCTGGACCCCAATACACTCTCCGAGGATGGCACTGTGGCCATCTCAGGCTCAGCATTCAGTGAGGACGGGGAGATATTCGCATATGGCCTTTCGACCAGTGGATCAGACTGGATCACTGTTCATTTTAAGAAGGTTGGTTTTACTCATGGGATGGAGCTGAAAATTGCAAAGTTTCAACCTTTTCACTAGAGGATGTGATTTTTATATACATTATATGTTTTTTCATGGCACTACTACCAGATTATTTTATTCAGCTTACAAGATCCCTCTGATAGTGAATGAGTTAATGAAGGCAGCACCTAACCTCCCTAGTTTGAAAAGTCTGTCTTGAGGTGAATAAACTCACCATTCTATAGCAAGAGTAATATTAAAAATATCATTGGATTGAAAAGGTTAATTATATTCTTGTTACCAGCAGGCAGTTTTGTGTAACTCATGTGGGACTTTTCTGACTGGTAGCATTAGATATTGGCTCCATTAACCTGATATTATGCATGAGTCTTTACTTGTCAGGAGATAGTAAGATTATCATAGTGACATCATCTAATGCGGTGTTTCCCAAACTTTTTGGCCACGACCCTAAACACAAAATTTTCTTGACCTGGCAACTGTCAGGGCGGAAACATAAGTTCAGTGTTTCTTCATTTAGTTTTATCCAGTAATATTTATTGCATTAGATGCAGTGGACAGCTTAAAGTAAAATTCAAAATCTCAATAATGCTTTATATTCCAAAATTGTGATGTAAATATATTTGCACATTTTTTATTTTCATATTTTTATTTATTTATTTATTTTTTTTCAAACCATCCCACAACCCACAGGAGCATCCTTGTGACTCTCATGTGGGTCGCAACCATGGATTGGGGAACACTGATCTAATGGGAGGGGCTACTGTGTGAATGAACGTTTTTCGTCAGAGTTGCCCTTCTTGATTCTACCCATCTTATTAGTGGTTAGAAGATTATGATAACGATAACAGTATAATTAAATGGATGTAAAGTTCATTTTATTAGCCACTGGTACTAGTTTCTTGTATTTTGTGTTTTCCCTTTTTTAGATCTGCCTTGACTATTCCATTTTAGTAGTGGGAAGCTTCTCTTACTGTGTGTTTTCCCTTTTTAGATCCTTCTTAACTTCCTCTTTAATGGTGGTAGATGAGTAAAATGCTAAGCTCGTAATCCATTTTGCTGCCCTGGTTACACTTCGGTATATTTCTCAATCTCCATATAGTAATATCCATCCCACACTGACCCTTCTCCCTCTCTTTTCCAGGTGGCAACAGGAGAGGACTATCCTGAAATTCTGCAGAAGGTCAAGTTTTCGAGTCTTGCTTGGACGCATGACCATAAAGGCATCTTCTATGGGGTAGGTTTTGTGGGGGGTGTTTAGTGAGAGAGAGAGAGTGAAATATATATATATATACTGTATATATGTGAGTGTGTGTATGTAGAGAAAAGTATATATGACCATGTTTGTGTAGTGAAAAAGTACTGTATATATGAGTTTTTATGTGTAGAGAAAAACTATATATTAGTGCCCATGTGTTAAGAAAAATATATACTGTACATGTGTAGAGAAAAAGTGTATATGAATGTGTATGTATGGAGAAAATTTATACAGTAATCACTCGATTATCCGAATGGCCAGTACCCAGACAATGTATTACCCAGACAATGCGGTGTGATCTGGCTGTTCGAAACCATTATTCATATATTTTTTCATAATATCTGGACAGAATGCTTGCATCCGGGTGGAAATTATTGTCGCGTGAAAAATTTCTGCCCGGATGGGTGGGAATAGCCAGGTGGTGCCACCGTGTCTGGCTGGTTAGTTTACCCAGCTTCTGCAAGAGACTCCATCACTGGGTCTCAGTTCCTGTGTGGTGATTGTGTAGTAAACAGTTTCTCTTGAACAGTTGTCATGGTGATGCACGTGGTAGCTTTTGTGGTTGTTTCCTACCTGCATGAGGCCTTGCTATTCCTTGCATGCCTCTTCCTAGGGTGTGTGATGATGGCCCCTTCACCAGAGAAAAGGAAGAGTAGTGTTGACTTTAGAAGTGGGAGATCCTGGGTAAGATTGATGTGGGATGGTTGAATTGTGAGTGTTGACATTGATTTTATTCTTGCTTATTGTACTATACCTTGATTTTACTCTATTTTACCATGATTTTATTCCATTTTGCCATTATGATTCGTGTGCCCACAGCATTTTTCTTGTGTAGCCTGTTTTTTCATGTTTTCATGTCACTGCAGGGCCATACCCAGCAGTGGTGATTGCTTGTCTGTGGTTGATGGATCTGCTTGACCATGGTAATTGCTTGGCTGTGGTTTACAGGTCTTCCTGACCAGATAGAGCAGTGTTAAACAACAGGAACAAGTGCTGTGCAAGGTACTGTAGTGGCCTTTTACACTGGCTTTCAAAGTTAAGGTTGTGTACAAAGGGTGGCCAGTGGAGAAGTCCATTACCCGGACGGAAGTGGTCCCTGGATATGCCTTTGGCTCTATTACTTTGAATAATCAAGGAATTACTGTATTTTAGTGTGTATGCATTTTTTCATGGTTTTTCATGATTTTTTTGCTTTCCATTCTTACAGCGGTATATAGACCACGAGGGAACAGCTGATGGAACTGAAACAACAAGTGATGAGAACCAGAAACTGTTCTATCACCGCGTTGGGTCTCAGCAGGAGGAGGATGTGCTGGTGGTGGAGTTCCCTGACCATCCCAAGTGGCTTATGTGAGTTGTGGCAGTTTTTATTTTATTACATGAGGTAAATTTTTTTTTTACTTGGTACATAAGTGCTGTTTTGATTAAATGAATATATTAAGAGGTATGGAGGTTGATAAGACTATGGGAGTGACAGGATTAAGCTGGTTGAGTGAAGTATGTATGTACAGAGTTCCCTGATCATCCAAAGGTGAGTTGATGACATTATTATTTTATCATGCAGTATTTTTACTTTATTATGCAGTACTTTTAGTTTTGCAGTTCCTGACACATTTACACTCTCATGATTAACACAGCAAGCCCAGTGACATCCATTTTATTTTATTCTTGCGTTCTCTCGATGATCTTCTTCAGCTTAGGATAGACTTTTAGAAATGGAGGGGTTCAGTATAGCATTAATAAATCCCTTCAGTACAAGTTATTTTCTCAGCTGAAGAAATCATGTGGTAGAAGCAAGAGTATATTAAAGGACATGACCAGGATTGAAGAGGTTAAATTTATATGAGACTCTGGTATGGTATTTGGGCAAATGTTAAAAACTGTGGAAATTGGATTTGGGGGGAATGTTTTTGGAATACATAGACTGGATAAGATTAGAAATATGGTGATGTCATTTTGAAGGTGGTAAGAGATGTGGTAGGCCAAGAATGAGCTACAGTAGATGGATGGATATAGTAAATGAGTGTGTGAGAGAGCAAAGTATGGAAGTTTATAAAGTCCAGGAATTTACTGGATCTTGAAGTGGGTGGATGAGATGTGTATGGAAGAACTCATGCCATGGCAAAAGTATGACACCCCATTTTTAACTTAATAGTCAACAGAGTGACTCTACTTGGCAGATGCTGTGTATGTGAAGAAAAATAAACTAAAGATGTATATATGATTAGGCTTGTGAGGCACAGCCAGGATTCCAGGGACTTGAATGATGTACAAGTGATTGTGGGGTCCATTTCAGTAGTCAAACTGTTGGTAGTTCTCCCACTTTTGGACATTTGTCTTTCCTTATTGGGGAACCTTGCCTCACCCAGTCCTTGGGTGGAAATAAAATTCGTGATGATGATGATGATGCATTCTTTTCATATTCATTTAATTGCCAGGTAAGTTATACTGTGTATATATATATATATATTTAAAATGTTTCTTATTTGTTTCCTTTATCATTGTCATTGTCTTTTTCTCATTTTATTGCTCAGTTGTATATTCCTCTGCTTTGAATAGATTGTTTGCCCTCATCAGCTAAATTATTATTCACCTGTTTGCAGTTTGTGTGTATTGTCTTTGTCTTGAGTGTGATGTTTTAACCTGTTGAGAACAGTGAGTCCTTTTTGCTCCCCCCCCCCCTTTGGTATTGCCTTTGTATTGTGTGAAATGTTTCAACCTATTCAAAACAGTGGTTCCTTTCCCCTTTTTTTATGTTAAAATCACTCGGTAATATATATAGTAGTTCAAGGGAAACCTTTCTTATTCAAAAAGCTAGAAATTGTTTCCATGTACCTGCTAGATGCTTGACTTTAGCTAAATAAAATCTGGTGGTGGTAAGAATGAAATACCTGTACTGGTACTGTATTAGAGATACTGTCCTATTTAAGGGGTTCATGACTTAACCAACATAAACCAGGAAATATCATATAGGCCATATTAAATTTACCGGCAAGCCTTGCCTGGCAAAGGGAAGGGGAGACCAAGGGTGAGATGAAGGGATGGAGTGGAGAGATATATCAGAGAGAGGGCCATGAGTTGGAGGGAGAGCAGCCTAATGCTAGAGGACAGGGCAACATGGAGGTGACTTGTGCCCACCCCTTATGAAATGAAGGCCTTTGGCAATAGAGAGGTAGAAGTAAACAGAAAATTTAAATTGTCATTTTATTTAATGGCATTTTGGTAACATCTACCCTATCAAAATTAGATTGGTGTGAACCAAGATGAAAAAAACTGTCTGGTGGTAGCAGCAACTAAATATGTGAAATATAAGTTGATGTAGACCATTTTTGCCTCATATGGAAGGCAATCCCCCAAGACTAATATGTATTGTATCATTGTGTGGTGGGGCATGAATAAGCATATTGAGAGATTACTGTAGTGAAAGGTAGAGGGGCTATATTTTTGTTTTTATGATTTGGCATGTTCAAGGCTTATACTTTTTGTGTTTTCCTTCTCGTGTTTGTGATTTTTTATTTTGTTTGTTTTGTACCTGAGGGTGAAATGTGCACAGTATTACTTTTTATGTTCTTTTGAATGAGGAAGATTTTTTTTTTTAATTATTATTATTTTTTTTTTTACACAACCTGTAACTGAGAACCTGCAACTCTTGTCCATTCCAAAGGAGGCTGAATAAATGAAGCCAGAATCAAGATCCATCCTTTGATATTGAGAAAACCTTGACACGCTGTATTAAAAAGTAGTTATAGACAGTGGGAAAGAGTGATTAAGGATAGGTTCATTGCTGACTAGTAGTAGCAGTAGTGGTAGTAGTAGCAGCAGTAGCAGCAGCCCGAGTTTCCTCAGATATTATGAATCTTGTGGACTGCAGGCTGAAATTGTCTTCCAGTAGTCCAGTATCCTCCTTTTGGGGGATAGGGAGGGAACTGAAGGATATTTGTATAGCCAGGTAGTGGTGCAACCCACTTATATCTGTGCCACCTCATGAAGGCATCCCTCTCCAGCACCTGAGAGTTGATCAGTTGTGCAAGCTTGCCCACATTAAAGAATTGGAGAAAAAAAGAAGTGAGAGTGTATAGCTAAGCAGCTGATATATATATATACAGTATACAGTGTTTGTTTTAACATGACAAAAATCCATAACCCTTTTCAGCTTAGTGTAGTCAGCATGGATTAATTTGACTAGTAACTGAGGAGACTCATGCCATTACCTCTTAAGCCCCATCAAAGTGTATGCAACCACAACTTAATGTTCAACTTGTGGGAGTAACCCAGTTCTGTCAGGTGAAAACAGATTGACTTTAGAAGGGTCTTTGTGTGCTTTCCATAAGGGGAGGGACGTAAGCAGACATTTTAGAAGAGCAGTATCAGGAAGTAGTGTATATTAGGAGGACATATTTATAGATTTGTTATTACATCTCACTTTCTGTTCCTGTGCTCTGTTTGCATGTCCTGTTTTTCTTTGCCCTTGTGTTTGTACTTGCTGATTTTATGGTTCTTATTATTGTGTGTTTACATGTCTTATTTTTCTGTGTGTTTTAAATGGGTTTGTGTGCTGTGGTCTTGTTTATATTTGCCCTTGTGTTTGTACGTGCTTTTTTTCTGGTTCTTGTTTTGTGTTTACACGTCTTACTTTCCTGTGTGGATATTTATGTTAGTTTTGTGTGCTTAGGTCTTGTTCAAGTTTGTCGTATTTTTCGTTCTTTTATTTCCAGTTTCTTGCCCTGTACATGGTTGGAAAAAGAGGTATGGATGATGATGATGATTGGGGAAAATGATCTTGATAATGATCGGGAAACAAGTCTGGATGATGATGATGATGATGATGAATGGGAAAAGAGGTCTGGATGATATGATGATGATGATGTTGATGAATGGGAAAAGAGGTGTGGATAATGAGAATTAGTTTAGTCTTGAGCAATGTACACTGTTTTTGACAGTTATAGCATATGTAGGTGCAGTGGTAGTCTTGCCATTTGTATGTGTTCTGCCCCCAAGATTTAATATCGTGAATGGGAGTGTGATTCATTTATTTGAGTAAACTTTTTTTTTTTTTTTTTTTCCTTTGGACCCTGGAAAGAGGTGTGATTGATGATGATGACAACAATGACGATGATGGTGGTTGATCTGTTCATGTGTGCGCTTGCATGCATATGTATGATAGTATCCATGCCTATGTGTGTATGTGCGGACAGCCCAGCTCGAGTGTCAGACTGTGGGAGGTTCGTGGTGATAAGCCCCCTGGAGATAGGGCACCATCACCACCTCTACGTGGCTCTCCTGCCGGTGCTCTGGGGTCTGGACATCACTGGCCCTCTACCTCTCATCACACTGCTCTCTTGTCGTGCTGGCAGGATGTGCGGAGTATGTCTGTCACACATTCATCATTCACCATACTTCACCATCTCTTCATTTATGTACCAGGAATATATTACTTTGTATTTTATTTCACTCTTTACACTCCCCTGTATGTCAGTCACTTTTTGTTTACATACACAACTACAGAAAATATTATCATGCCTTTTATTTCACTCAGTACTCCCTTGTACTTTACTTTTTGTTGACATATCAGATAGCTATTACTTTACATTTTATTTCAGATCATCTACTCTTTTGTACACATTTCTTCATTCGTTGATTTAATTTCTATATATTGTCTCATTTCTTGTATAATTACATATTCACATACCAAGCATGCATCTGCATATGGACACTCATTTTGATATATTTACAATCATGGTTAATACATATTATGTTTTGACTGACCAAGATTCTTTATTAATATCACATCATACAGTATATAGTATATCTGTATAAGAGAATCTTTTGAAAACTGGACATTGCAATAAAACTTGAACAAATCATTGAGGTAATTGTTATACTGTAAGAAGAACTTGTGTGACAGATCATGCATTATAAAAATGTTTCTGTAGAGTGCCCGGAAGAAGACCATAAAGCCAGCTCACATTCCCGTGGTGAACGAAATATCATCACAGGTATCTCGTTGATATTTGTGTGGAGTAGGTCGGTGTACATCACTGCATTTAGAGCAGCAGTTTACTTACAGTACTGTACACCTGGTAGCCAGAGTTCATTTCATTGTAATGCTTGGATAACAAAGACTAATTTGTCAACACTGATTCACGATTTTGATTGCTGCAATGCCGTTTAGTATGTTTGCACACACCAACATTTTTTTTTTTTTTTTCCCAGTGTGTGTGGCCAGATAATATCAGATTTTCATCAGTTTTGGTGAATACGCTATTGTAATCTTCTGAATTTCAGTATTTTAATGTACAAATAGCTCCACTTCTGTGTGACTCACCCAGCATTGCTAATGTTCTTTCAGTAGTTGGTAGACATAACTCTAAGCCTTCTTTTCCTCCTCCTCTCTCTCCTGCTCAGCACTATGTTATGAATCGTTTGAGGCTCTAGTGATATTATGGATTTGCACCTCACACTAAGACATTAGCATTATTGGGTGGGTCATGTGGGAGTGAAACCAAAAGTAATTTTTCATAATGTCATTACAATATTGCACCAGTATTTTCAGCTCCATATTTTTTTTTTAGAAGATTATTAATAGAAAACAGAAGCTAAACTGCAGGATACCTCAGGCTTGGAGGGTATAACATCCCGCCCTTGTGGAATTGTAATGGCTTTATTGTTTACTGTGATTCAGTGGCTTATATTTTTCTTGCAGTTCTTGAGATTTGTGTGTGTCTTGAGAAAAGCAAAAGGAACTCATTTTACTGAATGTATCACAGGAATGATTCTGTGCCTTTGAATAGCTACTTTTTTTCCTAAATTGTTTTTCAAGAAGAGACTCGGTGACAGGGAACAAGAGGAACAAGAGACAGTTCATGCATCATCATCATCATCATCATCATCAGGAGCAGCAACCTTTTACAGACTTTTCTCTGCTTGCATGTATAATCTGTCATCTCAGGAGGGCTGCTTTCCAAACTGCTTTACATCTTCTCATAACCATCCATATTCCTACTCATACACTGCTTCACAGTTTTGTTTCCCTACTAATGCCATAATGATCACACTGGTTCAGTCCGACCACAACACTGGATGAAGGGACAAAATGGTTGTTATGAGGCAGCTTGTGCCATGCATTTCAAGCATGTATTTGTAACAAAGAACTCTTGTTTTGATATGTATGAGTTACTGTTTGATTCATGATGCATTAAATTTTCCCATAAACTAAGAACACTCCACTGGAAAACCATAAAAAATAGTATTGATTTTCAAATAAAACAGTACTTTAAAGGAAACGACCACATGTGAGAGATGTACTTCTTGCTCATGGTTAGGGATTGTACTCACAGAAGGAAACATTTCTGGCTTCAAAACATGAATCATGAGCATATAAATCACAAGCTAAAAAAAAAAAAAAAAAAAAAATAGGGATTAAAATGCAGTGTGTCCAGGCATCTCAGAATGCATGCATATTGAATATGCTTTTATCTTTGTTCTGTTCTCTGGAAAAGACAGATATTTTGGGCTGTCAGCACTGGGGTCTTTATTTTTGCCTTAGAAAGAGGTACAATTTTCTATAAAGTTGTATTGGTTTTCTACTTTCTTCTTGGGTTGGGTGGCTTGGCAGTTTCTTCTGGATTATTTTGGGCTTTGCAGTTTATCTGAGCTAGTATGAGCATTGCAGTTTCTTCTGAGGTAGTGTGAGGTTTGCAGTTTCTTGTAGACTAGTATGGGCTTTGCAATTTCTTCTGAAGTAGTATGGACTTCATGGTTTCTTCCAAACTAGTATGAGCTTTGTGGTTTCTTCTATAGTGGTATGAGCTTTGTACTTCTGTTTGGACTACCATGGGTTTAACAGTTTCATTTGAGACTGTACAGAGTTTGTAGTTTAATCAAGCTACCACCAGAAATTATAATTCAGCTTAAGACAATCCACTCTTTCATAGAGACTAGAAATGTCTTTGTTAATCCCTTTAGTGCCATAATATACATTATTTTGTTGTTGCCACTGCCAGACAGTATAATTCAGCTTTGGAGAGACTGCTCATAAAGACGGGGTTACAGTTTAATATGCAGAATTTTTTAGGGGTACCAAGGAAGAGGTGGTAAGGGGCATCGAAAACCTTTGAGAATATAACACTATAGTCTCACCAATCTAAAACCAAGGTTTGGGTGGGGTCTGGCGCTGGGTGCACCCATGCCATACTTCCTAAACGAGCGATGAGTAGATTCTGTTATATATGTAATAGGCATCACAGATAGGTACACACATACTAATACAATATAAACGTAAGTATTCTAGTATATCAAAGGAAAGTAAACTTGTAATGCATATGGCTCTTGTACATCAATAAAGAAACGTGGCATACATATTTTACAGTGGTGCTGAAAAAAAATGTAGTTACTTTTACCGACTTTCACGGTAGTTCTAAGTTGGGTAAGTAATGTAACAATTACGTTTATAATATAATTTGAAGGAATCAGTAGAACATACGCTATTTTCTTAATAGAAATAAATAAGTTAAAACACTCACGAGCGGCAACATCCAGGCCCATATTGGGAATTGACCCATTGGAGGGAGATTTAAGCTTCTGTCACGTGCTTCCACTGTTCACTTTCTGTTATATATTTATAACTTAAATTATATTTATGACTTAAATTAGTCTGTCTTTACACACACACTCATACACAAACACACACACACACACACACACACACACACACACACACACACACACACACACACACACACACACACACACACAGAAGTGGGTGAAGTCATGTCAGGCCAGGTGGCGAGATGTGAGCGTACGAACTCTAACGGTGTCAGGTCAGCCACTAGCCAATCAGAGTATAGGAAACAAGGCAACGCTGTACGCCGGGAAATCCCCGGCTGGACTCCACCCAAACCTTGGTTTTAGATTGGTGAGACTATAGTATGCTCTCCATAACTTCGTGGAAATTTTTATCCTTTGCTGATTATTTCCTGTAGATAATGCTGTGCCTGTCCATCCTTTGTATAGTCCTGCCTTGTTAATAGCATCTTATTCTACTGTTCATCCCTTGTTTCAGTTTAGCATTCAGGGTGGAGAGATGGCAGTTTTAGGCTAAGTTGAAGTGGACAGACTATAGCATTGTGTTGTGGTCACCTGCCCCCTCAGCATCCCTCACCCCACCCCTCTAACCCCCCCATAGAGGCGCTGAGGTGACAGACTGCGGCAAACACCTGGTAGTGACCACTGAACAGGATTGCCGAGACAACCTGGTATACCACGCACCCCTCCCCCTTTCCATCGCAGGCAAGATCGACCTTACCTGCATCATTGGCGTGTTCGAGGCTGACTATGAGGTTAGTGGCAGATGTTCAGGGTCTACAGTAGGCAGGTTAGGGTTAGGTTGATGTCAGAAATACTTAGTCGGAAGGCCATTTAGCATCTTGTCCTTACTGCTTTAATTTCTGACTGTGTGACATTGGTAATCGCTTTTATGGTTTGTATGCTAAATACAAAAGTTTCCCCCAGCTGGATAAAGTTGTTGTGTTGGTAGCTAGAGTGAAATATCAAAATGAGGCCCAACCCAATAAAGAGTAAAGGTATGCCATACTGTAGTTAATATGGAAAGTGAATCACAAATGAAGAAGTGACAGAAGGTTGACAAGAATATGGCCGTTAATGTGTACTCTCCCAATATTTTGATTGCCGTGTATAGTGTCTGGTCAGGTAGGGCCAAAGTTTTTTTTTTTTTTTTTTTTTTTTTTCCATTAGGGTGTTTTTACATACATGGCATTAAAAAAAACTTCCAAGACAAAATTTTGCGGTGTGATGGGACCTTCTGAACCTTTAGAACTCTTTGAACAGGTTGGGTAGGGGAAGGTATGATCCAGTTTATGATTTTTGAAATTTATTGATGAATTTGTTTATTGTGGGGAGTAATGAGACTTTCCCAACACACACAGTGCAGTAAGTTGATGGAGAATGATTAAGTTGAAGGGGATTTTTTTTCTTTATTTCTTCTTTCATTAGGGTTGGATTTTTTTTCCCACAGAAGATGCAGCAAGTTTTGTAGCAAGTTGGTTTATTGTATGAAAGTTCCTGCAGTCTTGCATTAGTGGGTTAGGTAGATATGTTTCCACCTCCTCAGGCCTTAGTTTTCATTTATTTTTATTTTTTGCTGCTCCCGCATTGTAGATTTGATATAAGATGCAGAAAGAGTTGGTGTTGATTTGGCAGTTGTTGAGTTTGTTGTCATGGAAAGAAAGGATTATAGTTGGTACTGTAGACCACTTGCTTCACCGACGATATCCGTGCTGTACTGTAGCTGTGATGTATTTTTTGGTAACACAAGGAAGGTTATTGCAAAGTTTACTGTACTGTATAGGACAGGATGCATTTTGGCAACTAGTGTTTGTAGTTAAATTTGTCTTGGTTGCACTCCATACCTGCTGTCGTGGTTATGGGGAAAAATGCAGCTTGTATACTAGGGTTTTGTGAGTGGAAGCATTGAAGTGTGGTAAATGGCTAACTACTTTAATTTTGCTCAGTCATTAACTCCACAAATACAAGCAACTTTTTAAGCTGAATGAAATAATCACCTGTACTGCATAATAAACTGATGAAGTGGCACCTCTTAACATGAAAAGTTTACTGGTGTACTGTGATTGTTTTGAAGCCAGAAGTTTTTTTGTTTTTTATAATCGCTAAAATATGACTCTTAAGCATGTGAATTCCTTGAGTTATTCCACTTAATTTATTGTTGTCTGCATTTATCCTTGCTATTGAGTGAATTTTGGAAAGTGGATGTAGGTACAAGACATCATCACCACCACAGTCACCACCACCACCACCACCAGTCACCATCGCCTTCCCCACCACCACCCCATCATCATCCAGTTTCCTCCTCCAAATTGATGTGAGTAGGATCCACAGACATGATAAGGAGAGCATAAAGATAAACCCAGCTAAAATGGGCCACACCTCCATTCACTTGTCATTCAAGTCTTTAATCCCTTTCAGTTCAATGATGTATTTTCTTTTTTAATTCATTCCCACCTCTAGACAGCTTTTCTCAGCTTTGGTGAGACTTTTTGCATGGGAAGTGTAAGATAAAGCTTTCAGTAAACCCTTCACTGTTTCAGGTCTTCCCTAGTTGAATAAAATTATATGGAAAAAATAAAGTAGGAATATTTAATTGGATGGAAAGGCTTTGATTTTCTTTTTTCCCCCCACCCTGCTAGCTAGATAGTTCATAGTAAAATGATTCATCTTATTTAGTCACTCTTGCAACACGTGCATGGTAGAGCATTTCCGTCAAGTGCTGAGTTGAAGTGTTATCATGTGAATATCTATACACACTTCATCCATTTCTGTTTGTGTATCATTTCTATTGCTTCCTTTTTCTTCATTCATTTCTGTTTTTTTATCAGTTGTATTAATCCTTATTCACCATACCCCATGTTCTTGATGCATTCATTTATTATATTAAGCCATCTTTTTGGTCTTCCATGCCCTTTCCCACCCTCATACTTTTTTTTTTTTTTTTTGAGGACGGCAGGGTTGGGAATTAAGGTTTGATTGATGATCTATGTGAGTATGTATTGAACTGTTAAATTTATCAGTTATATTCGCTGTGGTATATGATAAAGAATACCGTCAGCTACTTTATTTATTTATTTATTTTTCATTTCACAACACATTCCAAATTTATATAGCTGTAGACATATACTGTATGATAAGGTTAACATCCTACCTTTCATTTCTATCATAGTCTGCTCCTTGCACCTTCATACAGACATTAGTATCCCTCTTTTATTTTCATTTTCATTTTCCAAGACAGCCCTCTCATTTCTGCCATAGTTTGCCCCACACATATATTCCCAGTCATCCCTCATGCTTGCCTCCTAGTCAGTCCCACATAGCTCATGCTTTTATTTATCATAGCGTACCCCTCACGTTCTTATGCAGACTATCCCTCCTTTGTTTTTATCAGTACTTCCCGTACCTTCCCCTCTATATCTGCTTAATTAAATTCTCATATATCCCCCACTGCCCATCTTTGCTTCTTCTTAATCCCCATCATCTCTCTTATCCTGTTGTAGTCACTCTCATACCCCCCTCCCCAGAATTCTTGACATCTTGTATATTTCTCTCAGTTTGCCCTTCACATTGACGTATAACGTGACTTCTGTCTTATGTCCATTCATTCATTCATTCATCATCTAATCCTATGTTGCCCCATGAGGAGCGTAGGAGCCAGAGGCAAGGCAAGTTGGTCCTGACATTGAAGATGAGAGTGACCAGCCTCACTCATCCCTGAGTGGCATTATGTGAACAGTGAACCCCAACCACCCTTTGAATATAAACCTGCGTGGGCTCAATCCAGTTGGAGTGCCTTCATTACCCACTAAACTACCAGGCAGCATAATTTGGTTATATTGTTACCTCCCGGCAAAGTAAATGGTTTCCTGAGTTACAGGAAACCGTTTGGCTTGTCACTCAGTGCATAGACCATAAGGCTGCACAATATTGAGTGGATGATGGGCACCCCCACCTACCACCCTATCTTATGTTTACTGTGTTTTTCTTCACATGTCCCACACCACCCGTCTGCTGGTGTCCTAGTTTCCCTCAGGCACTGAATACAAGCTCTAAATATTTCTCTCTGCATTCTCCCACTCATTCCTCCACACATTCCATCTCTGTCTCCCCACACATCCCTCTCATCTACGTGTATCTCACCTCCACATATCCCTGCCACTCTTCATACCGTACTTATACCCTAATCTCCCCCACACACATCCCCAAATGTCCCTCAGACTTGAACCTCAACTGTCTCTCCATCAGTGGGTGTCGGGTGAGTGACTGCGGGGGCCGGCTGTTGGTGTGTCCGAGGGAGGGGTGCCGAGACAACCAGGTGTACTGGGCCACCCTCCCCCCGGGCCCACCCTCGCCCGCCCTCCCTCTCACCTGCCTCATCGACAAGTTTGAATGCGACTATGAGGTTAGAGGATTTTTTACATATATTTTTTCTTGGTTCTTGATTTTCTTTTTTTCTTTTTTAATATGCTCTCCCATTTCTACCCCTTCCCTGCCTGTTTCATCCACATGTTTGAATCAGATTATGTTAGATTTTTTTTTTTCTAATTGCTAGTAATTTTTTTTTCTTTTATCATGCTTATTTTTGTCTTATCTGCCATCCAGTTTCCTTCATCCCCCTCACCTGCCTTACTGACAGGCTTGAATCTGATTATGAGGTTAGACATTTTTTGCTTTTTTAAAATTTCCTCTTCTTTTTCCATTAAACTTATACAGTACTATATGCCCTCTATACAGTGAATTAATTGGGAGAACAGTGGGTAGTTAAATACAGAAGGCCATTATATCCAGTGGCCTAATTTATGAATTTAAGTTTGTCATATACTTAACCTAGTTTGATAGATACACTGTTTATACATTGTGCCTTTATTTTCTTTGGGCTCAGTACAGTGTACGATACAACTGAAACATGTCACTTGTTCAGTTGGTTGGTTAGCTGCATCCCCTGTATATACTGAACTTTGGTGATGGAGAGGGACTCCTTCATGCAGTGGCATCATTATAACTAGGCAGCTCAGCTGCAGGGTTATACACATGTCCCTCAGCTTTTTCCCTGTTCCCCAAAAGGTGGTTGGTGAACTACAGAAGGGCAACTTTAGCCTGCAGTCCATCAGGTTCACATGCAGTAGAGCCTGGGATGACAGCAAAGACAATAATAACAATACTGAACTTTTCTTTTATTTTATAAGAATGGTTGGCTGAAAGAATTCATTAAAGCTGAAAATTGGTAAACTGAGGTTTGTTGTAAGGAGGGCTTACTTTTATTCTTGTTTTGATGGGGGGGAGCCTTTCTCATATCCTCCTCCTTGACTTAGTCGTGTGATTAGAAAGTTAAACCTTCATGTATTGGAGTTGTGTAAAGCACAGTAAGTCCTCATTATAAGTCAGTGTATTTGATGTTGTCAGCTGTTGGCAAGTTAATTTTAAAAATTCTTTATTGAATTTCTGTTCATCATCATCATTACTGTCATCTCCAAAACCTTGGGCCCTCCTGGGAACGCCCACCCAGGAGATGGTTGTGACAGAAACACCTCCAGGCTTCCTTATTCTCACGAATTACTTACCAGTAAAACTGAAAATTGAAAAAGGGATGATATTTTGTACCATCCCTAACTTGTAATGAGGACTGCTGTATTTGCCTGCTTTTCCCTCTACCAATCTCATCAGCTGTGACCACGAGGTTCAATTCATTTGTTCTTATTAAGATCATTTTTAGGTGTTTTAACTTGGTTCCTTCTCATCAGACTCATTGACAAGTTTGATGGTGATTATGATGTTAAACTTACTTTTCATATATTTTTTTTAACACATTAACCCCTGCTATTCGATGACATATTTTTGTAGTTTATTATTGCCGCTGGAGAGGGACACCTTCACATGATGGCATGAATTTTATCAGGTAGATCCACTGCCTGAGTATACAAACATCCCTCAACTCCCTCCCCGTCTCCCCCTCAAAATTATGGTGGGCTGCAGGAGAGTAACCACAACTTGCAGTCCACCTGGTTCACCGGTTCACGTCCAGATGAGCCTGGGGTTGCAGCTGCTACTACTTCTGCTGTTATTACTGCTACTGGATCATTTTACTCAGCTGAGGAGACCACTCTAATATTGAAGTGTTAGTTAAGAGTATATCTAACCCCTCCAGTTTAAATTGTCTCAAATAAGTGGAATAAAATCACTGTACGGTAGCGGGAATAAAGCAGTACTATTTCAAACTGAAGGAATTAACTTAAGGATACTTTATTCTGGCAGCAAGAAGGCAGTTGTATTCAGCATAGGAGAGATCAGAGTCTCAGTAGTTTAGAACCAACTCCAGCTGGAAGGGTGAAATCTGCAGAGTTTTCGGTATGGGGTTGGAGCAGAAAAAACACCAGTAAGAGGAGAAATGGGAAATAGGTTGAGTGCCTTTGTACTGCAGTGGATTGACAGGATGGTGGAGATTATTATACTTATTTTTATAAAGGTGGTTTGGATCCGAGGGGTGATTGGAGTTTATTGCCTTGAATTTTGGGATTGAGTAGCCTAGCCCTGGCCCCTTACACTTAATAAGGGACAAAAAAGATGTTGGTGATGGATGGATGGTGATGGCTAGCTGGATGGTTAATAAATTTCTTTTGTGGGTGAACCTGGAGTTAGTGAAGAGGCCTGCTATGCATTGATAACTAATTTTGATTGGCATGACTACAAACAGCTGTGATGTATTTCCAACTACAGAACAGCTCATTGTAACCATATAACTAAGCAGACACCTGGTGATTTAGTGGATTAAGGCTCTCCAACTGAACTGGTGCCCATATGGTTTTATGTCCAGGGATGGTTGGAGGTTATGGCTCACGTGGTGCCACATGAGCAAATGAGGCTGGATGGAGTAACCTAGAGCCAGGCCCCTATGCTCCTGATGAGGCAGATAAGGATTAGATGATAGATAGGTGACAGGAGTGGTGTCAGTCATTATAGAGTCTTTGATATAATAAGTTGCTAATGCAGCGGTGTTATTGTGAACGAAACAGTAATTTATCTCCTTAAGTCATACACAAGTGAGGAATACTTGTATGATATTAAAGGTAATGTTGATGTGCATGTTCGTCAAGTGAAATGGTTCACGGTAGAATGTAACAGCTCTGTGGCTCGGTGTGTATTGTGGTGTGACGATTTTTGATGCCGTTGATAAAGAGTTAAGTATTTTAGACTATAGTGTTGTTGATGAAAGCAGAGGTTTGTGTAGTATATTTAGTAGAGTATCACGCACAGTGTAAAGATGGTATATTTCTGTTAGCACAGTATTATAGTGTAGAGATTTGGTGTTCTTTATGTGTCATTCATTTGTGATATAGTTTATGTGGACAAAAATGTTTAAACTACAGGATAGAGTTGAAGTAGATACAGTGCTCTTTTGTAGTGTACTTTACCATATAAATAAAGGTGATGGGGAAGGATGATGATGATGGTGATAATGGCATATATTTTCACTGGCAGGACTCCATAGCACTGTTTCCTTAGTGGTTTATTTTGAATGTTGCAGCTTAATATCCTTCTTGTATGCTATTGATATCTGTGGCATAGCGACTTAGTTTGCATGAGTAACAAGCAAAGAACTGTATAGGTGAAATACGCACAATAATTCGCTGAGGCAGAGTTGTTGAGAAAGCTTAAGTGAATGAGAATATGACCCAGTGATGGGGGTCATGATATTGACTAATAGTAATGGTGGTGATAATGAAAATAATGATGACAGTGTTGATGATAATGACTAATAATAATAGTAATGGTGGTGATAATGACAGTAATAATGATAGTGATGCTGATAGACTAATAATAATAGTAATAATAGTAATGGTGGTGATAATGACAGTAACAGTGATGATAACGATGATGATGATGATGACGCTCCGTACTTTCTTTCCTTCACCAGTACATCACCAATGACGGATCCGTGTGTGTGTTTCGCACCAACAAAGGAGCGCCCAACTATCGGCTGGTGAAAATTGACCTCTCCGACCCCGCCCCAGAGAAGTGGGTGACTCTGATTCCAGAACACCCCAAAGACGTGCTGGACTGGGCAGCGTGTGTACATCAGGATAAATTGGTCGTTTGTTATATCTCAGACGTCAAGGTAAAATAAAGCTAAGTCTTGTTATGTTTCTCCTTTATTTTTTACATTCATTCATTCATCATCCAACCCTACGTTGCCCCATGAGGAGCGTAGGAGCCCGGGACCAGGCAAGTTGGTCCTGATATTTAAGATGAGAGTGACCAGCCTCATTCATTTACTTTTTATTATTATTGTTATTATTATTATTATTATTATTATTATTATTATTTTTTATTTTTTTTTTTTTTTTTACAGTTCTGTCATGGCTGACATCTTCAACATCAAAGATATGAGTCTTGTGCCTATATTTGTGTCACTTTGGGAAGCTTTGTATAGTCTGTTTAATCTCATCTAATAAAATCCCTAACCCGTTTTAGCTCAGTTAATGGCAAAATGTAGTCAGATTGGAGGATAAATTTGACTAGTTACCAAGGAGACTCATTCTTACCCCATAACTAAGACTTAACAAATTTGACACAACCATGACCAAGTATTAAAGTATTATAAATGATCTAGTTACCTCAGATGAAAACAAATGAGCTATATTGCTTCTTCCATTTGTTATTTATTTTGCATAGTACACCTTAATGTTATTGTCTGTGGTATCTCTTTTTAAAGCCAACATGGATTGAATGTGTCATATATAGAGATACTGGTAAGCTGTGGCCAAATTATTTTCATCTAACTGAACTGCCTACACTCACACCTTGAATTGTAAGTTAGGGTTGTATGAAATTTGATGAGCAATATTTATAATGAGTTTCCATGGTTACAGGTCAAATCAGTCATCTAGTCTCACTGTACTTGGTCCTCAGATGAGCTGAAAGGAGGTGAGGATCTTTGTTACACAGAATATAGATACGTTTAATGATCTCCTCACTTTTTCCCCCAGAGGAAGAGAAAACAGGAACGAGGCAAAACTGTAATGAATTTTTCCCCACATTTTTTGGCACCATGTTAAGTGGTATTAAAGGACGAAAGTGGGAGTAAGGGAGAACTTCAGTATTTTTTTTTTTCTTTTTTTATCGATTTTTTTTATTTTTCCTCCCCAGAGTGTACTACAACTTCACAGCCTAGGGACAGGGGAGCACATAACCACTCTGCCCCTAGACATCGGCACTGTCAGCGGATACTCGGGCAAGCGACACCACTCGGAGATGTTCTACCAGTTTACCTCCTTCCTCACTCCGGGCACCATCTTCCACCTTGACCTCACACAGCAGCCATTAAAACCCAAGGTAAGATGAAAGTAGCTGGGTGTATTTATTTTCTTTTATCATCATCGTCGTCGTCGTCATCATCATCATCATCATCATCATCATCATCATCATCATCATCATCATCATCATCCAGACTTTTATTTATTTTTATTTATGAGCATTGATGTGTTGCGTTGGATATATTGAATTGTAAGATATGTTGATGTGGATAATGGAGTGTTGTATGTGTTATGTGGATGTGATGGAATGTGTTTGGAGTACTGTAACTTGAGATGGATTGGCCATGTGGAGAGAATGGAGAATGCGAGATTGACTAGGTGAGTGTGAGGTGAAGGGGGACAGGGGAAAGGGGAGAGTGAGGAAAAAATGGAGGGATGAGGTAGAGAGGTATGTGAGGAAGAGATGGAGGGATAGAGAGGTATGTGGGGAAGAGGTAGAGGGATTGGGTAGAGAGCTATGTGAAGAAGAGGTGGAGGGATGGGGTAGAGAGTTATGTGAGGATTAAAGTGTGTAACTAGATATATATGTAGGTAGATAGAATTTTGGATAGATCTATCGATTTTTTCATCCCTTGACTGTTTTATTTCATTCCATTTGTACATTTTTATTTTGCATTAATTTCCCTCTCCTTCAGGTCTTCCGTGAGATCAAAATCGAGGGCTTCGACCCAACGCAGTTCAAGATGCAACAGGTGTTCTACTCGAGCAAGGACGGGACACGCATCCCCATGTTCCTCGTCCATGGGAAGGACCTGCCCCGCCCCGACCCTGGAAAGGATGCCCCCAATACCCCCACTCTACTCTACGGCTATGGCGGCTTTAACATCAGCATTCAGCCCTACTTTAGCATATCTAGGGTGATTTTCCTGCAGGTGTTCAAGGGCTTGGTTGCCATACCCAACATCAGGGGAGGAGGGTGAGTGTGGTGATGTGGCTAAGAATACACTTAAATTTGACATGCCTTTGCCATCCTAATGTATATGAGCCGTGGTCAGCTGGTGGGTACTTTCCATGGTACTTGGTCAAAATTTCGTAGCATCTCTGGTTAGTCCATTTACTCAGCAACCCCCATAGTAGCCGAGTGGTTAGTATTGCTAGTTTCAAAGCTGCTGGCCAGATAGTGCCAGAGTTTCAGGTGGGGCAGCTGGTGCCACTTGATGCACTTATCCATTCACCCTCTGTGAGTTGGTAAGTTTAAGCATATTGAGGGAACATTTATGGGAGGTAGTTGTGGTAACCTGGATGATATAATGATCTTGTATCCCAAGGTATAAGGTGAGTAGCCTGCCACAGGCTGAAAGGCCTAAGTTGTGCAGATGAGCAGCTTGACTAACCCAAACACCTCATGATATCTGCTCTACCTTTAACCTCAGCACCATTTGCCTCAGTATAATGACATCTTATTTTTGTTTGTTCCTGGTACTTCTAGACAGTTTAGTTAGTACAGTAAATCCATGGTGATCTTGTGGTAGTAGAAAGAAAAAGATTAAAAAGACATTAATTTATTCCATCATTCCTTCAGTGAGTACGGTGAGGCATGGCACAACTCTGGCCGTCTCCTGAACAAGCAGAATGTGTTTGATGACTTCCAGGCGGCAGCAGAGTACCTGATCAATGAACGTTACACCCAGCCCTCACGCATCATCATCCAGGGCGGCTCCAACGGTGGCTTGTTGGTTGGTGCTTGTATGAACCAGCGACCAGATCTGTTTGGTGCTGTTATAGCCCAGGTGAGGAATTGAGGGTATATGATTTACAGCAATTGTTGGGAAATAATTAACTGGTTTTGGCTCGTGGTTCAGCTCCCATTCCATGGAAAACTTCAGCGTACCATGGCCAACCTCAGTATGAGTGTTCCTTTAACCCTTGAAGGTCGGTCACTGTTCCGGAACATGTGTCATGGGGACATCGGTCCTCATTCCAGAACAATTAGACACTTTTACATTCACAGCCACTGCTTTACAATAATCATAGGACATTGGAACACAATTCATTTTAAAGCTAAAGAGTTATACTTTGCTGAGTATAAGGATTTTGTGGTAGGTTTAATAAATCACTTTTTTTTTTTTTTTTTTTTCCACTGCTGACGGTTGATTTTATAAACAATGCCCGACCCCAAGAGGTGAAGAAGAATGTGACAGTAATTGAGTGATTTTTCTATCTACCTATCTATCTATCTATTGCCAGATGCCTCAATCCCACACGGGGTGGCCACAAACAAATCGCCTCCATGTCGCTCTGTCCCCTGCTATTTCACTGCCCCGCTCCCAACTTATGTGGGGGAGGGGGTGCCTGCCATCCACTCACTTGTGGTGCTACTTTCAGGAGACTGTACACTGAGTGACAGACACAGCTGTTTTCTGTCCTCCAGGAAACCATATGAATATGTTAGGCAGTAACCTGTTGATACTTCAGCAAGATGTGTCCCAAGAAGGTCTAAATCCAGGGGGTGATTGAGGTTCGTTGCTAAGATAATAGGGCCATAAAGGATTGGATAACATTAGGGAATATGGAATGATGATGATAATAATTGTTTACCCTCCATCTGGCAAAGTCAGAGGAGGGTGTTGTTACCACTGGGGTCAATAGGTGTCGCCCATAGAGTTGGGTGGCAAGGCGGCCGTTCGGGTGTAGAGATTTAATTTCCAGGGTAGAACTGAGAAAATATTTGGTATAGAGTCATGAAGTTTCACAGAGTTATGTCTTAAAGTGAACTGGTGCCTTTTGATATGCAGAATGCTGTGTGTGAAGTATTTTTTATTTATTTATTTTTTCAGTGAAAAAGGTAAACAAAAAAGTCCAGAGATTTCAGTGCAGCCTATGCAAGGAATTGGAAGGGCCCAGGTTATGTGTCCTCAAGGCATTCCCCTTAGGCCCACCTGTAAGACTGGGGGACCTGATGAGGCCGTTATGTGCTTGGTTAGGCATGCAGGGAGGTGGGGATATGTGCTTGATCATGCCTGTGTTTATTTGTGGGAAATAAGGTGATGATGATTCCTTATTTCCATTAACTCTCAACATGTCAGGTTGGTGTGATGGACATGCTAAGGTTCCACAAGTTCACCATCGGTTATGCGTGGTGTTCAGATTACGGCAATCCTGATGAGAAGGAGCATTTCCACAACATCTACAAGTTCTCTCCGCTCCACAACATACGAGACACACTCCCCGTGGGCACACAGGTAGGATGGAATAGACATGTGTACAGGTGATCCTTATTGTAAGTGAAGGATGTGTGTATGTTTACTTCTAGGAATCATTGGCCATGCTAGCTGATGTAGGTCTTTAGATGATGACAGATCTTGCAATCTTAAGCCAGTTCCCACTTCAGTTTGCTAATCCTACAGGTCTCTACCTACCTAGGACTTCATCTTAAGTCTTCCCAGGTCTGCCTGTGAGCTTTCTTCCCTCTATATTCATACCTGTGACCCCCATCAACCAGTCCCCCTTTCCCCTAGCTCAACATGTCCAGGTACCAGGTGTACCATTATGTCTGTACAGTTGGTAATGTAATTGTTACTGTTGTTGCTTTGGCCCCTTGGTGGTGTTAATTGAAAGAAACTAGCAATTCAGTTATACTGTTTAGTTAGCAGCAGAATTGATAAGCAGATTTTGTGGTTTTAATCCTCTCAGTATGTTCTTTATTTATTTTACATGTATGAACTGTTTTGTCACTTGGGGATTTTCATACTTGTTAAGTGTGTATGAAGTCTGCCATTGTTCATTCATTCATTCATTCATTGCCAGACGCCATGTATCCCACACAGGGTGGCCAAGGGCTTAGAGTTAATTGTTTTACAGGGAAGGGCACTAATCCTCCACCAACCCCACTTGACACGTAGGGATGCCAACAGCATCTGGTGTTCCCAGGCGGTCACCCATCCAAGTACTAACCAGACCAAACGTTGCTTGTAAAAATGTAAATAAATACAATATTAAGCCCATTCATAATCTCTGTGCTTTCTTACACCTGACAGTGCAGCACACTAACAGTTTGTTTGGGAGAGTTGGATAAAATTATATAAGGAGGCTGGAGGGGATGGAGGGAAGGTGTCGGATGTATTTTGCGTGAAGCAGGTGATACGCTACTGTCAGGCTCTCTTACCCTGAGAGGGTTGTAGCAAAAGAAGAGTAAATAAATAAATAATGGAAAACTGGAGGAGAGCAAGATAATTAAGTAAAGAAAAAAGTAACATGATGAGGACCTAGCTCACTAACTTCTTATTTTCCACAGTACCCCTCCACCCTGCTGTTAACGGCAGACCACGATGACCGTGTTGTGCCTCTCCACTCCTTCAAGTTCATCTCAGAGCTACAGCATCGCCTGGGCCACATCCCCGGCCAGACCAACCCGCTCCTTATACGCATCGAAACCAAGGCAGGGCATGGCGGAGGCAAACCCACGTCAAAAATTGTGAGTACAACACGACTGTTTGGGTTTTGTATGTTGATGCATACTTCTAGGATAAAGTGAGGGTAGAGGTAGTGTCAAGATGGCAATCTGATGTACAGTTCTTCACTTAAAGTACCACAGGGAATGGTGTATTGAGGGTCTTGTGTGGTCTCAGTGTATTTGTCTACGGTATGTCTCATGTCTGCTGTGGTCTGACACTATAACTGGGCTGTTACAGCACAGTTGTTGTTTTTGTTGTCACGAATAACTCTGATCTGTCTGGTCAAGCAGACCCATCTGCTGCAGGCAAATGGTGAGGCATCATCCACTGCAAGGGAACATTGGTTTACGTTTCTGATGCCATACATGTCAGATGTAAATAAATACTCTAATGTCATAAATGACCTCCAGCACACCACCCCCTGTAGTACTTATAAGTGAAGACAGTTGCACAATAGCATTAATTGGTTATGTTTTGGGTGTTTTGGAGAGGATTATACTTCCTTTGATTAAGAAAAGAAAAGAAAAAAGAAACTGATGTGCCTAACGTTGCCTCCGCAGATTGAGGAGCACACAGACATCTACTGCTTTGTGATGCAGGCGCTGGGTCTGAAGGCTCACTCCCTTGATGATTCCCTTGCCAAGCTTTAGTGTTGCCCAGCCACACCCCACCGTACCCACCCCACCCCCTCCTCAGGACTACTTTTGCTTCTCTCGTGTGGAAGTTTTTGCATCTCTCTTTGTGGTACTCTGTATAGGATGTGCTAACTAATGTGAATAATAGGATTTAAGATGCCTCAGTTTTTATGTTAAGCGGATTAATATCACTGATTTGGGTGAAAACCTTGTGTGAAAGTTAAAGTATGTCTCCCTATTTGGTACTTTGTATAGAATGTGCAGCCTAATGTTAATAATAGTGATTAAGCTATTTTGATTTTTTTTCTTTTTCAATTCTGATGTGTGAATTAATTCCACTGATTTGGATGAAGATCTTGTGAGGATGTTAAAGTCTGTCTCTCTCTCCATTTGGTATAGTGTATAAAATGTGCGACCTAATGTGAATAGTAGGGGTTAAGATGCCTTGATTTTTCAGGTGATTAATTGATATCAGTGGTTTGGGTTAAGATGTCCCCAAATATAATACCCTAGAGTAAGCATTGTTCAGTCACATAGTTGCTCACTTGTGGAGGTAATCGCATCACTCTATTTGGTATCATTTATAGGATATGTGACCTAATGTGAATGATTGTGGTTAAGATGAACAAGTAAACTGATGTCCGTAATATTGGTTAAGATGTCTAAAAGCTTAATAATTGGGGGTTTAGCTCCCAGCCATATCTTAGGGATACTTCCTAGCCCAAGAGGTGACAGATCAGGCTCTTGCCTTCTCTCTCCAGGATTAAGGCTTGTGGCAGTAGTGCAGTAATAGAAGCCTGGTCTGTCACCTAGCATCACACACAACATGAGGAGCCCTTCAGAGGAACATCAAACTCGTTAAAATCAAAACCGAGAAAGTGGAGAACAGACTAATGAATTTTGGACCTGAGCCACCTTTGGAGTTCCCCTCTGGAGTGCATTATATTATTTTTATGATGATGCTTAGTGGAAGAACTACGAAGGTGATGTAATAAAAAAAAAAAGAAAAAAGAAAGAAGAAAAGAGAAAGAAATCCATTGTCTAACCTCCATTTTCTTGGTTCATTGATTGAGGAATGTTTAGCATTATGCCACAGATAGTACCATGTTATGTGTTTGCCATTCATGTATGTTGATATAGTTAACCCCTTCAGTCACACCATGTCTAGTTTATTTTATTCTTTGCTGCCTCCGGAGAGTATTTTTCAACATAGGAGCAACCTTGTAATGGAGGAGTGAGTGAAGGCTGTATATAAACCCTTCAGTTGATAAAGTTTCTCCCATGCTGAATGAAGCTGACTAGAAATAGCAGGATAACTGAATATTTAAACTGTTTAATTACATTGAAAATGTTTATGGGTAAGCCTTTTGTCCTATTACAGAGAGTACTTTTCTTTTTTTCCTTTCTTTTTTCCTCTTTCTGTTTTCTCCCTTTTTTTTTTTCTTTCTTTTTAACTGACACACCTTCCTCAGGGCCACATACCTTAATTAATGAAAATTCTTGACAAAGATGCTTTTCATATTAATTATACAAACTGACCCAAAGAAAAAATAATTCAGCCTCAGAAAATGTTCATCTGTCTTCTTTTATTTTCCCTTTATACTCTGTGTAGTGCTGGAGTAGTGACACCTTCATGCATTGGCAAATGTTTGCCTGTGTGGTGGAGCAGCCCCCGGTTATGCATATGCCCCTTGCCTCTTACCCCATATCTCTTGAAAGGAGGATGGTGGACTGCCAGAGAGGAAAGTCAGCAGTCCACTGGATTCATATTCAACAGTAACAGCAACTTTGTGTCACTGTTGCAAGAGTCACCAAACAGCCAAATACAGGGGAGGGAAGGTCTGTAAATAGCATTCCCCTAGAAACTCACCTGGCAGCATCTTGTGTGTCATGAGGATGGCTCAGTCTAATGGTGTGGGCATGGATGTGGCAGTGGGAGTAGGAAATGAATAAAGGATGCAGGATAGACATTGATAAAACTGACTGGGACATCCCTGCAACACATGAGATATTGCCTGGTGGAAAGAAAGAAGAGTATTATATGTGAACCACGCTGTATTTCCTCACCTTCTTTGTCTTGTGAGGGACCCCTTCTTGCAGTGGCGCTGGTATTACTGGTTGGCTCCATTGCCTGGTTATACAAACATCCCTCAACTCCCTCCCTATCCCCCAAAAGGAAGATGGTGGTCAGTAGAAGAAGGGCAGTTTCAGCAGTCCATCTGGTTCATGTTTCAGATAAACCTGGGGCTACAGTTATCACTATGACAATCATGAGTCAAAGTTCCCTCAGTCCTTATTCTTGGTTTAAAGGAAGTTGTAGCCAGGGTAGTAGTAATAGTTGTACCAGGTTCAGCTGAAATGTGAACCTAGTGAACTGCAGGCTTAAACTGATCTCATCCTGCAGCACACCATCCTCTTTTGGGGGGACAGGGAAGTAGGTTGAGGGATGTTTGTATAATCAGGCAGTCGATTGACCTGGTTATATCGGTTCCATTGCATGAAAGCATCCCTCTTCATCACAGTAGTATGAGTAATAGTACCGTTCCAAACTCTTCCTATGTTAAGTCTGGGGGTAACAAGACCAAATATATGAATAAATACATATATAAAAAAATACACAGTTACGGATAAAAGTTATTCCTAAGTTCAGTCCTGGGGTGACAAGATTGAGGGGAAAAAAAATGAATACATAAAAAAGTTTGAGGCACAAGAGTTATTTCAAAGTGAAATCATGGGGTAACAAAAAAATATAATAATAACGTACAAGCAGGGGCAAAAGTTACTGTATATCATGATGCTGAAAAAAAGTTAAGCCGTATTATGAATAGTTGTGTTGCGGGAGAGGTGCCTTTATGTGGTGGCACTGTAAGACTGGGCAGCTCCACTGCCCACTTTTGCAAATGTCCTTCAATTTCCTCCCTAACTCTCAAAAAGAGGATGGTAGACTGCAAAAAGAGAGAAACTTCAATCTGCAGTCCACTGGATTCAGGTTCAGATGAGCCTGAGGTTGCATTTACTACTACTGTTAATACAAGAGGTCTTTCCTGAGTAAAATCATCTGTTAAAAAGGACATCACAATGTGCTAATACTTATCATACAACACTAATGGCCTGAAAAAGCTGGGTAGTCAAGATGGAGGAGTTGTCCCATTTGTCACAGAGTAGGTCTTGAGTTAACCATGTCGTCTTGCTCTAGGGACGTTAGTATTCAAGGATCTCCAATCAAAACTTTGAAATGGTGTGTGCAGGTGAAGAGTTAATTTTTTCTTTCATTTTAAGTGCTGCATAATTGAGTTGGAGGATGGTAATATTGGAGGTGATCATTATGTTGATTGTGCAGTACAGTACAGTACATGCAGCCTCTTGACATTGACAAAAAAGGCTTAATGCAAAATTTATTTCAACTAACTAAGAAGTGCTCAAGTGCCATTAGAGTTCATTTTGTACATACCAGCATTGCTCTGTATCCAACCCACCAAATTTAGCAGTGTGAAGCGAGGAGTGGATAATGATGATTTTTTTCTTTTTTAAAGTACAGTAGTTAACTAAATGTAAGGATAGACATGACTTTTAAATCACATGTTTTTGTACAGTACAATTATTTACAGGTACTAGAAATGCAAGTGAGATCAGGAAAATTATCAGAAATATAACACAGATATTATGAGAATCCTTTTTATTTTCCCAGTTGTAGTCTATACACCAGGTTATCATTATAAGCAACTTTTTCTGATTGATGACTTTTTTTCCCCCCCCACGAAGGCCACCATAATTATCAGGCTCATATTAGCTTATATTACCAAGTAGTCTGGATAATCGTGATTAGTTTATCAAGTATCATCTATGCATTAGATTGCCTGTCAGATGGGAAGGTGTAGGTTAGAAGTCATGATTAGGCCTAAGAAAAATAGGGATACATTCTAAGCAAAATGGTGATGTGGTCCCAGGTTCATCTGGACATGAATCCGGTGCACTGCATGCTGAAATTATCCATTTTCTGGAGTCCACCATCCTCCTTTTGGGAGACAGAGAGGAAGTTCACGGACATATGTATAACCAGGCAGGTTAAGCATGTTTATATCAGTGCATCAGTGCCACCTTGTCAAGGTATCCTTCTCCAGTACCTCTGCTACTTACTACTTCTACTGCTACCATACTACTAATACTACCTGTACTACTGGTACTACTGCTGCTACCTGTACTACTACTACTACTACTACTACTACTATCCATAGTTTAGTCTGGCTAGTCAGAATTGTATTTTATCTGGTGTCCTCCAAGTTAGGTGATTGTAAACTAAGCCTAATCATATGTATGAATGGAAAGGTCATGATAAGAAGTCATGAAATGTTAGGAATAAGCACAAAAACCAGGATAATTATTAACCCAATTGTCCATAACAAAGATAATTGGGTAAGACTTGCTCATCAAATGTCTTGTTAATTATGGTTGTTTTATTTTAACTTGGCCCAGATTTTCAGCCCTATGTAGCTTCTTTTACGGTGCTCAGTGGCAGAAAAAGAGTACTGCAGTGCTACATATACGAGTAATATCCATTGCACTTTTTCATGACTAGCTTTATATTCTAGCATAATTTTTACAATTCAGCAATTTTAGTGGATTTTTGTCAAGTTGGTGTAAAAAGAGTATAGTATACACTTCTACATCCTTTCCACAGCACTATTTCATGGCTAGCTTTAAATTCTAGTGCTCCATCTATAGCCATACACCTTAATCACTTATGGGGTGGCCGCAAACAAATAGCCTCCACGTTGCCTTGTTCCCAGCCATTTCACCTCTCTCCCCTCAACTTGCACCTCCCTCTCTCATGTACCCTCTCAACTCCATCTCTTCATCTCATCCTTGGTCTCCCTCACCACCACACTCGCATATACTCTCCTAGTTAGTCTCTCACTCCATTCTCTCCACATGGCCAAACCACCTCAGTGTATTTCTCCTAACTCCTTCAGTCACACCCACAACCGCACCACAGCGCAATGGCCATATTAGGGTAAAAGCAGTATACGCATCTACATCCTTTCCACTGCACTTCTTCATGACAAGCTAGTGTTAAATTATTGTTACAATTCAGCAATGTTTTAAAATTTTAGGCCAAGTTAGAGTAAAAACAGTACTGTATATGGTTCTACATCCATTCCATTGCACATCCTGATAACTAACTTTATATTCAGCATTAATCTGTTGCAATTCGGCAATTTAAGGCCATTTGAGTAAAAACAGTATAAACATCCATATCGTTTCCATTGCACTTTTTCATGACTAGTTCTATATTTTAGCATTCATCAACTGTTGCAATTCAGACATTTTCGCAAATTTTAGGCAGTTAGCATTAGCAAAAAACAAAAAAAAAGTATAGGTTGTGAGTCGTGTTTGTTGATGGTCGCTTAGTCTCTGGTTAGTGGACGGCAGAAGAACCACTGGATGAGGAGGAAGGCAAGGATGGAGCCCCCTGCGGACATAAAACAGGGACCCACCACCACCAAGGGAGTGCTGTAGACGTACATGATGGTCGGCGTGTACAAGTCATCCAGTGTGCAGTTGACTGGAAAACATAAGGTGAGATTAATTATGCGGGTACGTGGAAAAGATGGGTGAGAGAGAGAGGGTGGTGGGCACAATACAGGAAAGACAGTTATGAAAGTGGGAAAGATAGATGGGAAAGAGAGCGAGTTAGGTGGGATAGACACAAATGAGTGGGTGGAAAGAAAAGAGGTGGAAAAGATAGATATGTAGTTAGTAAAGATATAATTAATTCTTTATCAAATGGGCGCGGCGTTTCCACATTTTATATTGACATGAGTCATATGTTTCTTATTATTCCTGGATTACCAAAGCTACTGGGGATTTTTATAAACCTACCTCTGAAAGCTGTAAATAAGGATTAAAGTGCGTAAATATTCCGCCGACGTCTGTCATTAGCCGGCCATATTTAACATTCCCAACGCGCATTTTTAAATTTGAAAGTTGGCTGTCAACCGCAAGTGAGGTTAGGTTGGATTAGGTTTGGTTTGATTAGGTTAGGTTTGGTTGAATCATTAAGTTTATTGGATTAGGTTTGGTTTGGTTAGGATAGGTTTGGTTGAATAATTAAGTTTGCCATTGCTTTGATACGGGATACACTGGCGCGTCCAGTCAGAGCGATGTTTGATATCGCGGCAGTCGGAGAGATCGACGGTAAACGTTGCCGCGGGCGACCTGGCTGCTTCCTTTAATACCCAAAACAGGTATATTTTGACGTTTTCCAATCACTTCTTGCAGTCACAATGGAAGTAGTTTACTATGTGTGTTGCTTATGTACCAAAATGACTTATCCTGACATCGTGAGTTTATAGGTAGAATCCCTGCGCCCGTTTGGTAAACACGATATAAAGATACATTTGTGTGAAAAAATGCTAGGGCGGAAGATTTGACTGTGAGAAGCATATACAGACACAATTATCTTCCCAAAGTTTGATGAATACATGACGGAAAATTCGATCCATCTGAAACACGCACAAGTAGAAATGGAGTTATCACTGTATTTTGCCAGTGGTAAATTTTCTTTCCTACGCTCCTCATGGGGCAACATAAGATTGGATGGTGGATGGATGGATAAATTTTCTTCAGACGGAATTGGGGAGGTCTTTCTTTGTACACTGAGATTAGGGGAGCACTGAACTGAGATGTTTTTGGATGGTCAGCTGTCAAAACACTCAGATTATTTAACAGAACGGTAAGGAGCCCAAGGCCAGCCTATTCAGTCCTGATAGGCCCCTGGGTAGCCTTAAATGAACAATAAACTCCAACCATGCCTCGGATATAAACCTTTACAGCTCAGTCCGGCTAGAGTGCCTTGGCCCACTAAACTACTAGGCTTCATTTGGTTATATGGTTACTGCTATCCATCCATCCATCAACCCATCCTTTTTTGCCCCATCAGGAGTGTAGGGGCATGGATTTGGCTACTCAGTCCCGACATTTAAAGGGTGACCAGCCTCCCTCGTCTCAGAGTGGCACTATGTGAGCAATAAACCCCAGCTGTCTCTCAGATGGAATCTCTTACAGGCTTCAAATTGGTGCGTCTCAACTCGCTAGGCTATACCAAGGGCTAGACCGCCTGTTAAGTTATATGGTTACCACTCACCATAGTGCATAGCCTACCATTTTTGGTTTGTCTCTGTATAGTAGTAAGTCAAAGCAAAGTCACGAGAGAGAAAAAATGCACAAAAATCACAGAATAATATTAAAAGTACAGAAAATTACTTACGGTACCCAAATGCGAATTATTCCCGTATGTGAATCACAAAAGAATAAAAAGACGCACAATAATCTCAGAATAATATTAAAACCACATAAAATTACGTACCCAAATGCGAATAATTCCTATACGTGATTCCGGTGATGACAGAGCCGATTAAGTAGATGATGATGGACACGATTACCGCCATCAGCACCAAGAATCGCGTCCCACACCAGCCACCATCCCCTCGTCGAATGCGCACAGCCTCACCTTCATTAACGTCATAGGAGCCCATTCTGCCGGTGGTCTGGTGAGTAGAGGAGAGGTGAAGGTGATGGTAGAGTGGATATAGTAGTGGTGGAGTGGATAGAGCAGGTGGTAATTAATGGTGGTGGTCGTGGTTTAGTGTGCAGTGGTGGAGTGGATGGTGGATGTCATAAAGACTTTGTATCATAAAGCAGCGACTTTGTATTTGCTTGTAGAGGCGTATATTTTAGACTTGTGGTCGAGCGGCTTTTATATCTTGTAGTAGTTTCCCCACCAGATGTCATGTAGTGACGGGAGAGGTAAAGAATAGTATGGGACTATTTTTATTTGTCTTAGAAATATTAAACAGGTTTCTCACATGGAAAGAGTATAAGTCCCGGGTAGCTACCTCCCTGTCTCGCTCTCTCTCTCTCTCTGTTCTAAGGCTAATCTCCGTCTCGACCTCTCTCTAGGGTCGCTTGTCTCCTTCTAAACTCTCTTTCCTAAAATCTGGTGTAGCAGGGGTGTGTCACGTATGTTCCTCATGGTTACCAGATCTTTCTTCACGAGAGGACTGCTGACAGCTAACTGCATCATCTCCTTACTGGCCGCTGTCGTCAGCTTTCCTCCGTGTAAGCATGTTTAGCACTGCTGGATTCTCGCAGACACAACACCTTCTCATCATTTGACTTCCTGCTTCTATCTGTCTCTCTATCTATCTATCTATTATGGTTTGCAATTATAATATGGAGACCTACCACATGGTGATGGAGTGGATAGGGAGGTGGTGGAGCCGACAGAGGATTGGGATGGTGGTGGTGGAGAGGGTAGAGGATTCAAATTGTTGGAGCGGCCATATTGCTTCAAGTGAAAACAAAAATATAACAAACTGTCACTTCCTATCGAAACACTCTCTCTCTCTCTCTCTCTCTCTCTCTCTCTCTCTCTCTCTCTCTCTCTCTCTCGTTTATTATTAGAGGAAGAACTAGATACGTGGAGAAACTATTTTCCTTTCCACCTTCCTAAAATAAATCTTTGCGACATGGACTTATTATTATTTTTAAATCAGAAAACTTCCACAACTTGAAAACTAAGTCGTGATGCATGAAATTCAATGAGCCTGTGTATGAGTCTCCATGGTTACTAGTCAAATTCACTCTCCAGTCTGACTACACTTGGCCATCAACTGAACTGAAAGGGTTTAGGGATCTTTGTCAGCTTAGAAAAGAAAAAGAAACGTACAATAGCAAGTTTATGAGTAGTTTATGAAGTCTCCTTGGTTACTAGTCAAATTCACCCTTCAATCTGACAATACCTGGCCATCAACTGAACTGAAAGGGGTTAGGGTTAGAAAAATCGGACTATAGCAAGTTTATGAATCTTAATCTAGAACCACACCTACCTACAGTTTAAAGTCTCCTTGGTTACTAGTCAAATTAACCTAATATGACTACACTTGGCCATCAACTGAGCTGAAAGGGGTTAGGGATCTATGTCAGGTTAGAAAAAACGTATTATAGCAAGTTTATGAGTAGTTTAAGAAAGTCTCCTTGATTACTAGTCAAATTCGCCTTTCAGTCTGACTATACTTGGCAATCAACTGAGCTGAAAGGGGTTAGGGTTAGAAAAAACGGACTATATCAGGTTTATGAATCAATCTACAACCACACCTACCTACAGTTTAAAGTCTCCTTGGTTATTAGTCAGATTAACCTAATATGACTACACTTGGCCATCAACTGAACTGAAAGGAGTTAGGGATCTTTGCCAGGTTAGAAAAAAACGGACCATAGCAAATATATGAGTAGTTTATGAATAGTCTCCTTGGTTACTAGTCAAATTCACCCTTCAATCTGGCAATACCTGGCCATCAACTGAACTGAAAGGGGCTAGGGTTAGAAAAAACAGACTATAGCAAGTTTATGAGCAGTTTAACAATGAGTCTCCTTGGTTACTAGTCAAATTCACCCTTCAGTCTGACTACACATGGCCGTTAACTGGGCTGAAAAGGGCTAGGGATCTTTGCCAGGGTAGGAAAAACGCACTACAGCAAGTTTATGAATCTTAATCTAGAACCACACCTACCTACAGTTTAGTCTCCTTGGTTACTAGTCAAATTCACCCTTCAGTCTGGTTACACATGGCCATCAACTGATGTGGAAGGGGTTACGGATCTTTGCCAGGTTAGAAAAAAACGGAGTATAGCAAGTTTATGAATCAATCTAGAACCACACCTACCTACAGCTTAAAGTCTCCTTGGTTACTAGTCAAATTCACCCTCCAGTCTGACTACACATGGCCGTTAACTGGGCTGAAAAGGGCTAGGGATCTTTGCCAAGTTAGAAAAAACGGACTATGGTAAGATTATGATTTTTAAACTAGAACCACACCTACCTACAGCTTAAAGTCTCCATGGTTACTAGTCAGATTAACCTAATATGACTACACTTGGCCATCAACTGAGGAGGAAGGGGTTAGGAATACTTGCCAGGTTAGAACAAATCCACTGTAGTAAGGTTTAAGAACAAATCTCCTTGGTTATTAGTCTATAGCAAATTTATGAATCAGTTTAGAACCACACCTACCTCGAGATGAGCGTGTGCGTCGGGCAAGATGGCTGCCACGAATGACGCTCTCCCAACATAACCACACAGGAAGTCAAAGATTAAAGTATTTCTCTCTCTGCCTCTAGCTTTCTCGTTTTTTTATCTATTTGTTTAGATATTCCTTTAACGGTTCTCTTAATTAGTTATACGTGTTTATTTATGTTGGTAGTAAAGTTAGTTAGGGTACTGAGAGCATGTTGCAGTGTTTGGATGCTTTTTCTTGTTTATCTGTGTATTTGAAATTATTACGTCTGTTTTTCACCATCTTTGTTTTGTGTATCTGTCTGTCTTTCCTTGCCTACCTACCTACCTACCTACCCGCCTATCTATCTGTCTGTCTGTCAGTCTATCTGTATAGCTACCTGCCTCCATACCTATTTACCTCTTTCTATCTCAGGTGGCTCTACACTTAGTGGCAAGCCTTATAATTTCCATTCACCCAGGAAGCCATTTACAACGTTGGGTGGTAACCATAGAGCCAAATAACGGGGCGATGTGAAGCCCATTATGGCACCCCTGTTAGATGCATGGAGAGACTCACTGTAGTTGTGTGTTGTGTAATAGTGTAGTTGTGTTGTGTAGTAGTGTAGTTGTGTGTTGTGTAGTAGTGTAGTTGTTTTCTGTGGTAGTGTAGTTGTTTTGTGTAGTAGTGTTGTTTTGTGTAGTAGTGTAGTTGTTTTGTGTAGTTGTGTAGTTGTTTTGTGTAGTAGTGTAGTTGTGTTTTATGTAGTAGTGTAGTTGTTTTATGTAATAGTGTAGTTGTTTTGTGTAGTAGTGTTGTTTTGTGTAGTAGTGTTGTTTTGTGTAGTAGTGTAGTTGTTTTGTGTAGTTGTTTTGTGTAGTAGTGTAGTTGTGTTTTATGTAGTAGTGTAGTTGTTTTATGTAGTAGTGTAGTTGTTTTATGTAGTAGTGTAGTTGTTTTGTGTAGTAGTGTAGTTGTTTTGTGTAGTAGTGTAGTTGTGTGTTGTGTATTAGTGTAGTTGTTTTGTGTAATAGTGTAGTTGTGTTTTGTGTAGTAGTGTAGTGGTGGTGGTGAGGGAATTTTCCACGTTGGAGGCGTTATCTGTACTACATCCTGACTCCATGTTGCCCACACGTGCTGCCATTACCACCATTATTACCACTACCACAGTTACCACCACCACTATCACTACTATCATTATCACCACCACCACTACCACCATTACTACCACTACTACTACGATCACCACCACTACCACTACTATCACTATCACCACCACCACTACCACCATTATTACCACTACCACAGTTACCACCACCACTATCACTACTATCATTATCACCACCACCACTACCACCATTACTACCACCACTACTACTATCACCATCACCACTACTATCACCTCCACTACCACATGAATACTTGCCACCCTTACAGTGTTTTAGAATGTGATTATGGAGGTAGAGGACTGAGAGTCACCATTTCCTCTCTCTCTCTCTCTCTCTCTCTCTCTCTCTCTCACACACACACACACACACACACATTTTTCTTCACCCTTTGTAATCTACTCTAACCACCATCACTACCAACACTAGCCTCTAGCACCACAATTATTTCCAACACCACCATCACAACTACTATAACCACCATCACCACTCTCCTCTGCCACCACCACCACCATCGCCATTATTACTATTACTGCTACTACTACTACTACCACCACCACCACCACCACCAGTCATCATCATCACCACTAAGCCATTCAAAGTTGTATTAATTTTACTAAAGTCAAAGAAAATTATAATAAGGGAAAGGAAACAATAATTCAAGCCAGAAGTCATCCATTTTTTATTTTTGTTTATGTGAAGGCAAACCACACCAAACCTGATCGTCCAAAAAGAATATATTGAGGATACATTTTAAAATCCATCACACTGTCA
>NC_136994.1:17532241-17559741 GCF_032717465.1 Coenobita brevimanus
AGTAGCAGCAGTAGTAGAAGTAGCCTAGCAGTGGTAGTAGCATAGCTGTGGTAGTGGTGGTAGTAGTAGTAGTAGTAGCTGTGGTAGTGTTAGTATTAGTAGTAGCAGTAGGAAGAGGGAGCTGAGAGAGACATCAGTACTTACTAATATTCCTCCCACTCACTAATATTCCTCCCACAGTAATATTCCTCCCACTCACTAATATTCCTCCCACAGTAATATTCCTCCCACACACTAATACCCCTCCCACTCACTAATATTCCTCCCACTCACTAATATTCCTCCCACTCACTAATATTCCTCCCACTCACTAATATTCCTCCCACAGTAATATTCCTCCCACTCACTAATATTCCTCCCACAGTAATATTCCTCCCACACACTAATACCCCTCCCACTCACTAATATTCCTCCCACTCACTAATATTCCTTCTACTCACTAATATTCCTCCCACTCACTAATATTCCTCCCACTCACTAATATTCCTCCCACAGTAATATTCCTCCCACTCACTAATATTCCTCCCACTCACTAATATTCCTCCCAAAGTAATATTCCTCCCACTCACTAATATTCCTCCCACTCACTAATATTCCTCCCACAGTAATATTCCTCCCACTCACTAATATTCCTCCCACAGTAATATTCCTCCCACTCACTAATATTCCTCCCACTCACTAATATTCCTCCCACAGTAATATTCCTCCCACTCACTAATATTCCTCCCACTCACTAATATTCCTCCCACTCACTAATATTCCTCCCACAGTAATATTCCTCCCACTCACTAATATTCCTCCCACACTAATATTCCTCCCATTCACTAATATTCCTCCCACTCACTAATATTCCTCCCACTCCCTAATATTCCCACTCACCATCAGTCCATTGAGTATCTGGAACACCTGATACATAACGTCCCTAATATCGTAGCCAAAACCGTACCCCTGATAGCCCATAGACCCCAGTAGCCAGGTAAGGGCGAAGTAGAGGGTCAGGATGGCAGACCCGATGCTGAAGGTCTGGTAGTCCTTGTTGGTGGGGTTGTTCCTGAGGAGGGATGGAGGGAGGTGTGGATTAGGTGTTGGTTATGGGGGCCTAGTCTTGCACTCTTGCGGCTCTGTTCGGTTTAATAATAGTAATAATGATAGCATTAGTAGTAGTTGTTGTTGCAGTGGTAGTAGTAGTAGTAGTAGTGGTAGTAGTAGTAGTAGTAGCAGTAATAATAATAATAATAATAATAATAATAATAATAATAATAATCAGGGCCGGATTACAATGTACTGTATAGGCAAAATGGGCAACTTCCTACCAGGCCACGGCCTGTCACAGGCCATCCAGACTTCCAGAGCGGAATAAATATACTCTTTGGGCGTCCAAATAAGTGCCATCACCCATCAGACCATCAACAAAGGCTATTATAGGTCATGCCACAATTCTACTGCAAATAACGGAAGAAAGAGATCTATATGTTGCAGGCCAACCGTCTGCGTTGCCTGCCAGGCCACAGCAGGGTTAATCCGGCGGTGATGATATTAATAGTAATAACAATAATAACAGAATCATTACGGCCTACAGTCACTATTTCCTAAGTCTTTAAATCCAGTCTTCTCGCGAAACCAGACATACAATAGTGCATAAGATGTAATGTATATAATTTTTTTCAGTCATCAATGAGAGAGAGAGGCGTGAGCTGGGAGGAGGGCAGCGAAATGGCAGGGGATAGGGTGACATGGAGACGATTTGTCTGTGACCATCCCTTGCGGGATTGAGGAGTCTGGCTATAAATAGACAGATGGATAGATAGACTAGTGTTTCCATATTATTAGTCCCGTAAATCGAAGGAAAATGGCAAATGAAATCTGTAGGTAGCGATGGAACTTTTATAGGCAAATTTTTCTGTTCTTAGAGTCGACTTAATAGCAAAAAATAAGTAACTAACTAACTAATTAAATAAACAAAAAGTTGCTGGAGGTGATAATAAGGAGGAATAATTGTATCTTTGACTGTATCTTGCCTTTCACTCACCTCAGGGCGGGGGTGCGCAGGTTGAAGAAGATGACGCCGGCGCAGAAAAGGCCCACGACGCAGAAGACGCCCAGTGGCAGGAAGAACACACACCTGGCCTCCTTAAACCACGAGATGAAGCAGCGGGGGTCAGTGCCGAGGTCGTGCAGGTAGAAGGTGTATGCGGTGCCCACGGACAGTAAGGTAAGGCCCCCAGCGAGATAAGCATACTGTTTGAACCTCCCTTCTACGATGCCTGAAGGAGGGAGAGTATGTTGGTGAAGAAGGAAGAGTATGTTGGTGAAGAAGGAAGAGTATGTTGGTGAAGAAGGAAGAGTATGTTGGTGAAGAAGGGAGAGTATGTTGGTGTAGGAGGAAGAGTATGTTGGTGAAGAAGGAAGAGTATGTTGGTGTAGGAGGAAGAGTATGTTGGTGAAGAAGGGAGAGTATGTTGGTGAAGAAGGAAGAGTATGTTGGTGAAGAAGGAAGAGTATGTTGGTGAAGAAGGAAGAGTATGTTGGTGAAGAGGGAAGAGTGTGTTGGTGAAGAAGGAAGAGTATGTTGGTGTAGAAGGAAGAGTGTGTTGGTGAAGAAGGGAGAGTATGTTAGTGTGTGTTATTATTTGGTTAAGGATGATTCAAAGGTTGTGGAAGTACAGAACATTTATTCGTACTGTCTGAACCACCTTTATACGAAGCCTGTAAAAGGGAAGTGTGTGTTAAAATAGTACCAGTGTTATTATCAGTATTATTAGTAGTATTTAATGGAGTCAGCGCCTGATTTGCGGAAGTAGGTGTACCCATGGAGAGGAAGGATGAGGGTTCTGACGAGGTAGGCAGACTGTTTGAAACTTGGATTTGCTGAAATATACCCAGAAGTGCTTTTGGGACCTTTCTTTTATAGTACTGCTTAAACAAAGAGAATGGGTTGGGTTAGACAGGTTTTGAATGCGAAATTAGACTTTTTCTTTCAGCGGCTTAGGTTAGATTCACGGTAAGTCAGCTCAGAATGGGTAAGGGTCAGCATATGAAAGTGACAAATGTTGAATGTTTTTGTCTACGAACTTGATGTGATGTGGGCAGCGTGTTGCATCATGGCAGTCCCTATGACAGTGCGAGTGACAGATTAAATATACGGGTTAGATTAAGGTACGGTACATAAACAGGAAAATCAGATAAAACAGAACAGGAAAATCAGATATAAACAAAACAGGAAAATCAGGTGAAACAAAACAGGAAAATCAGATATAATAAAACAGGAAAATCAGATAAAACAAACCCGATGTTATGCAACGTCTTCAGTCGTGGCGATCCAGGCCGCTGCACACAGGTAACACAGGTAGATAATTGTTCCTATATCGGTGAGTGACATTAAATCAAATACAGGTAAAATTAAAAGAAAAAGGAAATATAACACACCTGACGTAATGCATTTAAAGGCAGCGTGTTCAATCATAGCGATCCAGGCCGCTGCGCAAAGGTAACAAAGGTGAATAATTGTCCCTGTGGCAGTGCGAGTGACATTAAATAAAATAAATAAGATATAGGTAAAATTAAAAGACAAAGGAAATATGACACACCTGACGTAATGCACTTAAAGGCAGCGTGTTCAATCATAGCGATCCAGGCCGCAGCGCACAGGTAACACAGGTGGATAATTGTCCCTATGGCGGTACAGGTGTGTCGACTCTCCCTCACCTCATGCAGGTCACTCACCACCATCACCACCGACCCTCCCAGCACACACGCAGCCAGGCACAGACCCATCAGGTGGAACTGCTCCTTGAGGTCGCTGTTAGCAGGGAGGTCATGTTAGGTAAGGTGAGGCGAGATTAGGTTAGGTTAGGTTGGGTCATGTTAGGTGAGGTGAGGTGAGGTTAGGTGGGGTGAGGGTAGGTTGGGTTGGGTTAGGTTAGGTTAGATTAGGTTGGGTTGGGTTGGGTTAGATTGGGTTGGGTTAGGTAAGGTTGGGTTGGAATAGGTTAGGTTGGGTTGGGTTGGGTTAGGTTAGGTTAGGTTAGGTTGTGTTGGGTTGGGTTAAGTTAGGTTAGGTTAGGTTAAGTTAGGTTAGGTTAGGTTGGGTTGGGTTAGATGAGATTTTGTTGGGTTACCATATGTTAGATTTGTTTAGATGGGTTGGGTTAGGTTACGTTAGGTCATGTAGAGTCAGATTATGGTAAATTAGGTTGAAATAATATGTATGATTAGGTAAGGTTGAATTGGGTTGGTTTAGGTAAATGTGAGATGGTTTGAGGTGAATTTGGTTAGATTTTATGGGTTAGTTTGGTACGTTGGGTGGGTTTAAGTTAGAGTTGGTTGAGTTAGAGTAAGTTAGTGTGAGTTAGTGTGGCTTAGTTAGTGTGAGTTAGTGTGGATTAAAGTTAGTGTGTTAGCTTAGATTCTGATTTAGGTTACAGTGACTTAGCTGGATTAGATTAACTTTGAGTATAATTGGTTAGTTTTGGCTAGGTTGGATTAGGGAGGATTTAGCGGATTTGTAGGATTAATTTTAGCTGTGTTGGGTTTTTAGGGCAATGGGCAATCCAAGTTATGTGTGTGTGTGTGTGTGTGTGTGTGTGTGTGTGTGTGTGTGTGTGTGTGTGTGTGTGTGTGTGTGCAGTTTAGATGGGAGAGAACATTTTAATGGTGAAAGGGAAAAAGAGGAGTCACAGTTCTTGCATTATTTTCTACTTTATACTCTGCAACCTCCTCCCCCACAACTCCTACGTGCACACACACACACACACACACACACACACACACACACACACACACACACACACACACACCATTTCTTCTCCCTCTTTTTCATCCCTATTTTTTTGGCCCTCTCTCCCTCCCTCTCCCTGTTCCCTGTTTCTTCTCCCTCTCTCCCCCTCCATTCTGTCCTCCCTTCTCCCTCTGTCCCATCATTGTTTCCTCTCCATCCTTTCCTCCTCCCTCTCCCTTCCTCCTCCCACTCCCTTCCCTGTTTCCTCCCCCTCTCTCCCTCCCTTCTCCCTCTCTCTCCCTCTCCAACTCACCCTGCAAAGGCAACCACCAGCATAAACAGTAGGAGACAGAGGGCAGACACAGCGTAGAGGACGTATCGCAGAATGGTGAGCCACGAGGGGTCTGGAGGCACTTCCTGAGAGATTGGGTGAAAAATGGGGTGAAATTGGGGAGTATATGTTAAAAATGGGGTGAAATTGGGGAGTATATGTTAAAAATGGGGTGTTTTTTTTTTTTTTTTTTATGCGAGGAAGAAGGAACCAAAGGCCATGAGCCCGCAGTAACAGTTCCCTCCAAGAGAAAAACAAAATACAATAGAGAGCCAAATTCAAGATCCGATCATTTTGAGATGCCTGGACACACTGTGTTTGAAAGACTGGAGATCATAGGCAGGAGGAAATACAGACAGAGGGAGACAGTTCCAGAGCTGACCTGTTGCATGAATGAAAGACTGGGAGTAACGGTTAACTCTTGCATTAGAGAGTTGGACAGAAAAGGGATGAGAGTTTGCTGCCAGACGGGTGCTACGCGCCCGTCGTAGAGGTGGAGGAATGCAAGCAGACAGTTCAGAGGAGCAGTGACCATTAAAGTAGCGATAGATAAAGATGCAACAGTGCGGCGAAGAGACAGAGGTTGAAGGGAGTCAGTAAGAGGAGGAGAGTTAATGAGACGAAAAGCCTTTGACTCCAACGTATTGAGAAGAGCTGTATGTGGGGAGCCTCCCCACACATGAGAGTTGTACTCCACACAGGGGCGGATAAAACCCCTGTATAGAGTCAACAATTGTGCAGGGGTAAAGAAAGAGCGGAGTCGGCTTAGCACACCCAATCTCTTGGAAGCAGATTTTACAAGAGATGTAATATGATCTTTCCAAGATAAGTCCCGAGTAAATGAAACCCCAAGCATGTTCAAGGATGATGCAGGATTAATCTGAATATTATTAAACATTAGTGGGTATACCTGTGGAAGATTTTGTCGGGTTGATAGGTGTAAGAACTGAGTCTTAGAAGCATTAAAGACAACCATATTATTTTTACCCCAGTCAGAGATATGAGCCAAGTCAGACATTAGGTGTGCCATAGCCTCATCCCTTGTTTCTTGAAGTAACTGTTGAGATGGGCGTTGCGGGAACCGAATGGAAAGGTGAAGGGTGGAGTCATCAGCGTATGAGTGGATAGGGTTAGATGTACAGTTTAGAAGATCATTGATGAATAAAAGGAAGAGAGTTGGTGATAGGACAGAGCCCTGAGGAACACCACTGTTGATAGATCTAGAAGAACGATGGCCGTCTACGACAGCAGCTATAGAACGACCAGAAAGGAAGCTAGCGATGAAGGTACAGATAGAAGGATAGAAACCGTAGGAGGGCAGTTTGGAAATTAAAGATTTGTGCCAGACTCGATCAAAAGCCTTTGAGATGTCAAGTGCAATGGCAAAGCTTTCGCCAAAGTCCCGAAAGGAGGATGACCAGGAGTCTGAAAGGTAGGTGAGAAGATCGCCAGTGGAGCGTCCCTGACGGAACCCATACTGACGATCGGAAAGAAGGTTGTGATAGGAAAGATGCCTTAAAATTTTTTTATTAAGAATTGACTCGAAAACTTTTGAAATACAGGACGTTAAAGCAATTGGACGATAGTTGGAGGGTTGGGAGTGGTCACCCTTCTTTGGGACTGGCTGAATGAGAGCAAACTTCCAGCAAGAAGGAAAGGTACAAGTTGACAGACAAAGGCGAAATAGTTTGCCTAGGCAGGGTGTAAGCACAGAAGCACAGTTTTTGAGAACAACAGGAGGGACCCCATCAGGCCCATATGCCTTGTTAGTACTGAGGCCAGTAATGGCAGAAAATACATCAACTGAAGAAATTTTAATGTCAGCCATGAGGAAGTCAGAGGGGGGAAGTGATGGAGGAACAGCACCGGAATCGTCTAAGGTGGAATTGGAGGAGAAAGTCCGTGCGAAGAGATCTGCTTTATCAGTAGAAGAAATAGCTACAGAACCATCAGAGTAGAAAAGAGGAGGGAAGGATGATGAGGTAAAGTTGTTAGAAAGATTTTTGGCCAGGTGCCAGAAGGAGCGGGAAGAATTCGAGTTGGAGAGTTGAGAGCATTTAGTATGGATGAAATTATTTTTAGTAGAGCGAAGAACAGACTTAGCACGATTCCGGGCAGAAACGTAAAGATTATGTGATTCAGGGGTGGGTTGGCTCCGGTACCTTTTGTAGGCCTTCTCCTTGTTGTGGACAGCATTAGAACAAGCGTGATTAAACCAAGGCTTTCTTGCGTTAGTCAAAGGATATGAGAAAGGAATGTATGCTTCCATGCCCGAGAGAATAACCTCCGTAATGCGCAAGGCACACTCAGATGGCTCATGGCCATGGAAGCAATAATCATTCCAGGGAAAATCAAAGAAGTACTGCCTGAGGGCCTCCCAGTCCGCAGCTCCAAAATGCCAGAGACGACGTTTCCCTGGAGGGTCCGCAGGCCGTACTGGAGCGATAGGACAGGTTAAGGTAATAAGGTTGTGATCGGAGGAGCCCAACGGAGAGAAAAGATTAACAGAGTAAGCAGAAGGATTAGTTGTGAGGAAGAGGTCAAGTATGTTGGAGCTCTCTCCAAGGCGGTCAGGGATACGGGTAGGGTGCTGTACAAGCTGCTCTAGGTCATTAAGGATAGAAAAGATGTAGGCTTGTTCACCAGGTGGATCCGTGAAAGGAGAGGAGAGCCAAAGGTGGTGGTGAACATTGAAATCTCCAAGAATGGAGATTTCAGAGAAAGGAGAAATGGACAGAATGTGTTCCATCGTAGAAGTAAGATAGTCGAAGAATTTTTGATAGTCAGTAGAATTAGGGGATAAGTAAACAGCACAGATATATTTAGTCAGAGAATGACAGGAAAGCCGAAGCCAGAGAGTGGAGAATTCAGAAGAATCAAGTTCAGGAACACGAGAGCAAGATAAGTCGTTGCGTATGTATACACAACAGCCACCTTTGGCTTTGAAATGAGTATAGAGAAAGTAGGAGGACTGGGGAGTATATGTTAAAAATGGGGTGAAATTGGGGAGGATTAAAACATTATTATCATCATCATCATCATCATCATCATCATCATCATCATCATCATCAACTGTCTTTCTCTCTTTCTGTATATGTATCTGTCTCCGTCAGTCATCTCTCTTCATTTCCCTATCTGTCTGTCTATATATCTATCGTTCTCTCTCTCTCTAATCATCTCCCGCTATATCTGTGTATCTATCAATCATATCTCTATCTATATCTGTCTATCAATTATCTCTGTCTGTCATCTGTCAGTTATCTCTATCATCTCTCTCTCTGTCTCTCTCTGTCTATCTATCTATCTACCTCACCTTCACTTCCTCATGTTCCGCCACCACAGTCACCATGCCAGCCTTCGTACAGTCACAGTTCATGCGATGCGATGTACTGAATTGAACTTTGCACCCATCCGTATCCCACATCCCCTCCAGCCCTAGTTCCGGGTTCCAGCGTGCACAGTGACGTTCCGCGAGCTGGAAGTAAATAAGTAAATAATAAACTAAGAAATACTACCACCACCACCACTGCTACTACTGCTACTGTTACTATCACCACCATCACCACTACTACTGCTACTACTACTACTACTACTACTATTACTACTACAACTGCCACCACCATCACCACCACTACTACTACTACTACTACTACTACTACTGCTACTACTACTACTACTACCACCACCACCACCACCACCACCACCACCACCACCACTACTACTACTACTACTACTACTACTACTTACGCCAGTCTCCGGTTCGTCTGTATGAAACTTTAGCCTCCTCGCTTGCACTCCGTCGCGTATGTAGGTGAAGGCGAATTCGATTTGTAACTGAGAGGAGTCTGGAGAAAATGAAAAGAGAAAATATAAAAAAAATCATCTTTATTATTACCATTATCATCAAAATCATCATCATCATCATCATCATCACAATTATCATCTCTCTCTCTCTCTCTCTCTCTCTCTCTCTCTCTCTCTCTCTCTCACCTGGGATACACACAGGTGCGTAGGGGTCGGGGTCACCTGGCGGATAACCGGAAGGGTCTGTGGAGGGAAGGAGCAGCGGATCTACAAGCACCGTCATCGCCAAAATTCGCGAATCCACATCATTCTCCACTCGAGTGTCGAATTGGCTGTGGAGGAAGTGGAGAAAAATATATACATGGCTTTGTGTGTGTGTGTGTGTGTGTGTGTGTGTGTGTGTGTGTGTGTGTGTGTGTGGATGGGTAAAGAGGGAGTGTGTCGTCCTGTCTCGGCTGCCTCCATTACTTTCGGGGAAGCAGCCTTGGTATATAGATAGATAGATTAAATTAGTGCGGAAAAGATGATGGTAATGCATTTTGAGAGAGTTATATATTGAGTTTTTCGTGGGGGAAGTGAAAAACATTATATATTGGTGTGAATTCTGGGAGAGCTATGTGCTGATTTTTTTCATGGGGGAAGTGAAAAGAAAAATATGTGACTAAATCTGTTGGGAAATTATGGATGTGAATTTCGAGTTATATATTAAATTTGCTGTTGTGGAGATGAAAAAAAAAATATATATATATGGCAGTGAATTTTGAGAGAGTTATAGATTGATTTTTTCGTGGAGGAAGAGAAAAAAAATATATATATGGCTGTTAATTTGAGGGGAAAAGATTATTAATGTGAATTTTGAGAGAGTTATATATTGAAATGGCTGAGAAAGAAATTTAAAAAAATATGTGACCATAATTTCAAGGAAAAGGGTGATGTAGTGAATTCTGAGAGTGTTATATATTTAGTTATTCGTGGTGGAAGTGAAAAAAGATATATATGGCTGTTAAATGGAGGGGAAAAGATTATGGTAGTGCATTCTGAGAGAGTTATATATTGATTTTTTCGTGGAGGAAATGAAAGAAATTGTTGTTGTGAATATTGAGTGAGTTATTTATTGAATTTTTCGCGGAGGGAGTTTAAAAAAAATATATAAGGCTGTTAATTTGGGGGGGAGGAAAGATTATGGGTGTGAATTTTGAGAGAGTTATATGTTGAATTTTTTGTGAATGAAGTGAAGAAAAGAATGTGGTACTGAATTTTGAGAGATATATATATATTGATTTTTTTTTTTGTGGAAGTAAAAAAAAATATAAATGGCTGCAAATTTGAGGGAAAAAGATGATGTTAATGAATTTTGAGAGAGAGATATATATTGAATTTGCTGTGAAGGAAGTGGAAAAAAATATATATGGCTGTAAATCTGAGGGAAAAGATTATGGGTGTGATTTTTGAGAGAGCTATGTATTGATATTTTCGTGAATGAAGTGATTAAAAAAAAAATGTGGTTGTGATTATTGAGAGATTTATATATATTGATTTTTTTCGTGAAGGAAGTGAAAAAAATATATATGGCTGTAAATTTGAGGGGAAAAGATGATGGATGTGGATTTTGAGAGTTATGTATTGAATTCGTCGTTGAGGGAGATGGTGAAACAGTATGGGAATGAATTTAAGGCCGCCTCAAATACCGCCTTAGCTAGATGGAGGGAATTGACGTCATTTTCCGCCCTAGTGTTGAATTGGCTGTGGAGGAAGTGAAGGGAAGGATGACAGTGGAAAATATTTGAGTGTATATATGTGTTTTGTGCCAGTTTAATCTGATCTCATCTAAATCTCATCTACTCCTGGTTAATCTCATCTCACCTCACCTCATCTCATTCTCTCCTCTCCTCTCCTTTCCTCACTTCTCTCCTCTCTTCTCTTCTCCTTTCCTTCCTCGCCTCTCCTTTCATCACTTTTCTTCACCTCTCCTCTTCTCTCCCCTCCTCTCTTCTCCACTCCTGTCCACTCCTGTCCTCTCCTCTCCTCAGGATCTCAGCGCATCTCCTACTCTCGTCTCCTCTCCTTTCCTCTCTTCTCCTCACTTCTCCTCTCCTCTGATCTCCACTCCTTTCCTCTCCTCTCCTCTCATCTCCACTCCACTCTTTTCATCACCTCGCCTCTCCTTTCTTTTCCTCTCCTCTCCTCTCCTCTGCTCTCCACTCCACTCCTTTCTTCACCTCGCCTCTCCTTTCTTTTCCTCTCTTCCTCTCGCCTCTCCTTTCTTTTCCTCTCTCCTCCTCTCCTCTCCTCTCCTCTTACCTTGGCGATAGTTTTAGTGGCTTGGGTAGGATGTTGTTCAGGTTCCCAAAGACAGCAGTTACAATGTTGACGACGCGTTTTTGGCAACGGGGGTCAGTGAAGAGGTGTGTCGGTACTGCAGGAAGACACAGTGAGTTATCTGTCTATCTATTTATCTGTCTGTCCATCTATCTTTCTATCTGTCTGTCTATCTCTCCATCTGTGTATCTATCTTTCCATCCGTCTGCCTTTAGGTCTGTCTTTATTTATCTATCTGTATCTATCTATCTGTCAGTCTGTCTATCTGTATCTTTCCGTCCATCTGTCTTTATGTCTGCCTCTATCTATCTGTCTGTCTATTGTCTATCTATCTATCTGTCTATCATTCTACGTGTGTTTGGCAGCGTGGGTAAGTGAATAGGTAGGTCGATGCTGGGGAGAAACGATGTTATCTGTTTATCTATCTATCTATCCATCTATCTATCTATATAGCTATTTATGTATCTATTAGTCTGTCTGCCTATCTATTTATCATTATCATCATCATCAACAGCAGCATATACAACAATCCACACATCTGTATTAAAAAAACGGCGACAGTATTCTAACATCAGAATCTCTAATATCTCTAACATAGCTAATTCCTCCTCTCTAACATCTAACAAAATCCACTCTAACACTCACCTAACACCCTGTCACCCATTCATATCCTTCTAACAATATAAACACTTCATTCTAACAGCCCTAAGCCTCTTCTCTAACAAAATTCCTCCTTTCTAACATCTAACACTTCATTCTAACAGCTCAGTCTCTTGTTTTAGCATCTAACATCTAAGGAAATCCACTCTAACACTCACCTAACACCCTGTCTCCCATTCATATCCTTCTAACAATATAAACACTTCATTCTAACAGCCCTAAGCCTCTTCTCTAACAAAATAACTCCTTTCTAACATCTAACACTTCATTCTAACGGCTCAGTCTCTTGTTTTAGCATCTAACATCTAAGAAAATCCACTCTAACGCTCACCTAACGCCCTCTTCATCCTGTCATCCATTCCAGTCTTTCTCTAGTCACGGCGTATGTCTAAAGGTGTCATTATCGTACCCTGGCAACCTACCAGTCAACAGTGTATGCGATTTCGTATCATACAGGTGGGGGCGCTCACCATCCACTTGATGTAGTGCTGCTTTGGGTGTCTGCCCTCTCCTCCCTTCCATCCGTCCTCTTCTGTCCTTCTTTCCTTCATTCTTTCCTCCTCCTTCTGCCTACGGGTGACTTTACACTCCCTCTTCTGTCTTTCTTTCCTTCATTCTTTCCTCTTCCTTCTGCCTACGGGTGACTTTACACTCCCTCTTTTGTCCTTCTTTCCTTCATTCTTTCCTCCTCCTTCTGCCTACGGGTGACTTTACACTCCCTCTTCTGTCTTTCTTTCCTTCATTCTTTCCTCTTCCTTCTGCCTACGGGTGACTTTACACTCCCTCTTTTGTCCTTCTTTCCTTCATTCTTTCCTCCTCCTTCTGCCTACGGGTGACTTTACACTCCCTCTTCTGTCTTTCTTTCCTTCATTCTTTCCTCTTCCTTCTGTCTATGGGTGACTCTACACTGAGTGACAAGCCAAATGGTTTCCTGTACACCAGGAAACCGTTTGCTGCGCGGTGTGGCAACTATATAAGCAAATTATGGCACCTGGTGGTTTAGTGGGTAATTAAGGCGCTCCAATCGGATTGAGCCTGCGTAGGTTTATATCCAAGGGATGGTTGGGGTTTATTGCTCAAGTAATGCCACTCAGGGATGAGTAAGGCTGGTCACTGTCATCTTAAATGTCAGGACCAGCTTGCCTAGTCCCGGGCTCCTACGCTCCTTATGGGGCAACATAGGATTGGATGATGGATGGATTATGCACGAATTATTATTATACACGAATCACACGCATAGCATACACGAAATCGGACGCACTGTCGACTGGTAGGTTGCCAGGGCACGATAAGACACATACGCGCTCGCCTCTACAATAACAATATAAACACTCCATTCTAAGCTTTCTAACAGCTCAGAGTCCATCCTAACATCTAACACATCCACGCTAACACTCACCTAACATCCTCTCCACTTTGTCACCCCATTTATTTCCGAGGGTGGATGTTTGATGGTAGGCAGGGGCGCCAAAATATGTTCCTAGATCTTGTAGTTGTTCCACGGTTTGCTTCGAGTATTCCAAGTCTGTAAGAAAATGCGTAAGTTATTTAGTTTTTTTATTATTGTTATTATTATTATTATTATTAGTAGTAGTAGTAGTAGTAGTAGTAGTAGTAGTAGTAGTAGTAGTTGTTGTTGTTGTTGTTGTTGTTGTTGTTGTACCAGTAGTAATAGCAGTAACAACAGCACTAGTAGTAGTAGTTGCAGTAGTAATAGTAATAACAACAGTAGTAATAGTAGTAGTAGTAGTGGTAGTGGTAGTAGTAGTAATAGTAGTAGAAGTAATAGTAGTAGTAGTAGTAGTAGTAATGGAAGTAGTAGTAGTAGCATCATCATCATCATCATCATCATCATCATCACTGGTGACTCAGTGTCTGTGTTTACAGTTGTTGGACACTACAAAATTATGTCCTCTAACTCCCTCCCTATCCCCCGAAAGGAGGATGGTAGATTGCAAGGGAAGGGGAGGGGGAAATTAACCTGCAATCACCCACAAACCCCACACACTTACGGACATGTGATTTGGTGATTGTGCGTTTGCGTGAATAGTCTTCATTGCACCCGTCCGCTGCAGCCAATTTCGCCAAACACTGCACCGCCAATTGCAACACGGGCATTGCAGCACCCACGCCCATGTCACGCTCGTATCTCCTCCATTTCAGCGCCTTGTCCTCCGTAAGTAGGTTATTGACGAGCCCTGCCATGCCCTAGAGTGAAGGAGCGTGTGTTGTTGTTATATTACTTTTCTTGAGTCTGGCCTTTGGTTCCTTCTTCCTTCCATTAAAAAAAAATCTCACCTCCCACCTTTTCTCTCTCTCTCTCTCTCTCTCTCTCTCTCTCTCTCTCTCTCTCTCTCTCTCTCTCTCTCTATCCTGGAAGGAGTAGCCGCAAACTAATCGCCTCCATGTCACCCTCTCCTTCACTGTCAGTCTGCTGTCTCTCCAACTTCCACCCCCCCCTCTTGCATATACCTCTCCACCCCATCCTTCCATCTCATCCTCGGTCTCCCCCTCCACCTCATTCACACTCTTCTAGTCAGTCTCTCATTATCCACTCTCTCCACATGGCCAGACTGTCTCATGGCACTTCTATCCAACACATACATCATCATTGTTATTATAAGTATTGTTATTAAACCATCACTTACTCTATCCATTCCTCCCTACTACTCACCATTCCCTCCTTCATTTGCTTCTCCGTCAGGCAGTTTGGCACGGTTTTGGGGTCTGTTAGTCGCTTTACCAAAGCTACGGCCATCTTGAAGTCCTGTGCCTCTTTGTCCTCTGAGGGGGTGATTAAAAAGATGTTTAGTCAGTGTTGATGCAGTATATGAAAGTGATGTTTATTGGGTGACTTGATTCTCTCTCTCTCTCTCTCTCTCTCTCTCTCTCTCTCTCTCTCTCTCTCTCTCTCTCTCTCTCTCTCTCTCTCTCTCTCTCTCTCTCTCTCTCTCTCTCTCTCTCTCTCTCTCTCAATGTGTGATTATGTTATCCACTCCTTCAGCTGTTTCAGTATTTCGAACTTCATACTCTCTCTCTCTCTCTCTCTCTCTCTCTCTAAAAGGTCTCTCCGATGCTTCACTGCTTCGAAACTGTCTCACCTTGCTTCTGTAGTTCCTCCGCCGTCATATTCACATCTGTCATGGGCTGAACAGAGTCGCGGGGCTTCAAGATGTGTTCCAGGACAGTGATGGCCTGGGAACGCTGGTTGGGGTCGCTCAAATCCGAATTGTTCAGTTTATGCTCGAATTCGTTGAGGTTTACGTGTTCCGGATTCCCGTCTGAAGCAGAAGAAGGTGATTTGAGGAGAGGAATTAGAGAAGATAAAAAAAAAGAAGTGTATGTATCGAGAAAAAGTATGTGTGTTTCTGTGTTTATATTTAATCACAGTGTTTTAGCTGTTTTATCTAGTTTGTGTTCGAAATTCTACAGATCTACGTGTTCTGGATTGCCGTCTGAAGCAGAATAGGGTTATTAGAGGAAGGTAATTGGAAGATTCGAAAAAAGTATATGTATTTGTGCGTTTATATTTTCTCACAGTGTTTTAGTGTGTTTTATCTAGCTTGTCTTCGAAATTCTATAGATCTACGTGTTCTGGATTGCCGTCTGGAGCGGAAGAAAGGAAGATGAGAGGACGATTCGAAAGATCATGTGTTTAGACTTCCCTACATGCTGTCTTTGTGTCATATTTCTCACATATTTTATTGTTTATCCAGCTTTTGTTTGAATTAATTGAAGTTGACGTGAGCTAGATTGACGTCAGTAGGGGAAGAGGGATATTAGGGAAAGATTCGAAAGATTGTGTGTGTGTGTGTGTGTGTGTGTGTGGGTGGGTGGGTGTTTATAATTTCTTACCTGATGTTTTAGTGTGTTTTATCTGGTTTGTGTTCGGATTTATTCAGGTCTGGTTTGAGTGATAGGTGGATCTGGGGATTACATAGACAGACAGACACACACACACACATACACACACACACACACACACACACACACACACACACACACACACACACACACACACACACACACACACACACACACACACACACACACACACACACACACACACACAACATTTATATATAGAGATAGACAGGTAGAACACACACACACACACACACACACACACACACATTTATAGAGATAGATAGATAAAATACACACACACACACACACACACACACACACACAGATAGACAGAGAGGAGTATAGGCATCCTCACCATATCCACCAAGGAAGAGGATAGTGTCAGATCCAGTCAGAGGGCGGGACCAGTAGGCCAACTCATCAAACTCAGCGTCCGTGAAGCTCCTGTAGGTCTGTAAGGAGGAGAAGGAGTGTGAGGATGGGACGAATATAGCACCGCACATAGCCAAGTCTGCTTCTATATCTGCAGAGAGAAGGAAGGAATGTCTGCTTTTATAGGTCTGCAGGGAGGAGAAGGAGTGTGAGGATGGGACGAATATAGCACCACACATAGCCAAGTCTGCTTCTATGTCTGCAGGGAGAAGGAAGGAATGTCTGCTCTTATAGGTCTGCAGGGTGAAGAAAGGAATGTCTGCTTTTATAGTTCTGCAAGGGGGAGAAGGAATGTGAGGATGGGACGAATATAGCACCGCATTATAGTCAAATCTGCTTCTATGTCTGCAGGGGGGAGGAAGGAATGTCTGCTCCTATAGGTCTGCAGGGAGGAGAAGGAATGTGAGGATGGGGCGAATATAGCACTGCATTATAGCCAAGTCTGCTTTCATCTGAGGGAACTGGGTCACTCCTGTAGCTTGAGCAGAGTCGTGAATGAAGGAACTTTAATGGTCTGTAGTGTTGAGGTAGAAGTGAGTCTCCTTGGTTACTATAATGACCTTTAGTGATAGGTAGTAATGAGTCTCCTTGGTTACTATACTTCTCTCACCTTAACTTGACCCAAATTTTCGTACAGCCTATTTCACGTATCTCAGCGGCAGAAATAGACTATGGTACATTCCTACATCCTTTCCGTAGCACTTCTTCGTGACTAGCACTGTATCTAGTATTGATTTATAGCATTTATGATGGAGAGATGGCGATTTTAGGCCAAGTTAGAGTGAAAAGAGTACAGTAGTCAAATCACCCTTCCACTCCGACTACATTCAATTGAGCTGGAAGGTTTTACGGATCTCAACCAGTTTGCAAGTCTACGCCAATTTAAAGTGAGCGGAGAATAGAATCATGTATTATAGAATCACACTGTATAAAATCGCACAGTATAGAATCGGACAGTATAAAATCGTCCAGTATAGAATTGCATAGTACAGACTCGCACAGTATAAAAGAACGCAGTATAGAATCGCGTAGTATAGAATCACGCAGTATAGAATCGTGCCATATGGAATCGCACAGTATAGTATTGCACATTATAGAATCGCGTAGTACAGAATCGCACAGTATAGAACCGCGTAGTACAGAATCGCACAGTATAGAATCGCGTAGTACAGAATCGCACAGTATAGAATCGCGCAGTACAAGATCGCGTTACTCACGGTGTTGGAGGAGGTCTTGTGGCATCCGATAATGGTCTCCGGAGGGTCAAGAGGAGCCATGGTCGTGGGCACCTCAATCGGGTCTTCTCGCTGGCATACCGTCAAGTTGTTCACAAATACCTGGAGAGTAATTGGGTTGCGTTAGGCTGAGTTGGACTGGGGTGGGGTGGATAGGTTTGGGTTTAACTGGGTTGGGTTGGGTTAGATTGGGGTGGGTTAGGGTTGGTTGGGTTGCAGTAGGTTAGGTTAGATTGGATTAGATGGGGTTGGGGTGGAGTGAGTTGGGTGGGTTGGGTTGGTTCGGGTTAGATTGGGTTGGACTGGGGTTGGGTTAGATTGGGTTGGACTGGGGTTGGGTTAGATTGGGTTGGTTTGGGTTAGATTGGGTTGGGTTAGATTGGGGTGGGTTGGTTTGGTGAGTTAGTCTGGGTTGGGTTGGGTTGGTTTGGGTTAGATTTGGGTTGGGTTGGGTTGGGTTAGGCTGACGTGGGTTGGGTTGGGTTGGTTTGAGTTAGATTGGGGTGTCAGGGTTGGTTGGGTTACAGCAGGTTATGTTAGATTGGATTAGGTTGGATTGGGGTGGAGTGAGTTGGGTTGGGTTGGGTTTAGTTGGGTTAGGACGGGTTTGGCTCGGATTAAGTTGGTTTGGGTTGAGTTTAATTGGGTTGGGTTGGTTTGAGTTGGGTTGGATTGATTTGGGTCCAGTTGGGGTTGGTGTGGGTTGGGATGGGTTAGGTTGGGTTGGGTTGGGTTGGATTAGTGTTAAGCTAGAGCAGGTCGCTTCATCATCATAATCATCATCATCATCATCATCCAATTTCCTTCCTACTTCACGCATATACCATCATTTTATACCTTAATTTATGCTCTCTCTCTCTCTCTCTCTCTCTCTCTATCTATCTATCTATCTGTCTATCTACCTATCTATCTGTCTGTCTATCTATCTATCTCACCTCCGAACCATTGATAGGGTCCCAGCGCAAGCCAATGTTGTACCACGTATCATTGACCACGGCGCCACCCACCATAACCCCTCTTATCTATCTCTCTATCTAGCCCCCTATCTATATATCCATCTATCTATCTATCTATCTCACCTCCAGACCATTGATAAGGTCCCAGCGCAAGCCAATGTTGTACCACGTATCATTTCCCACGGCGCCCCCCACCATCTCCTTCCAGTACCTCGCTCCCGTGGACACTATCGCCTCTAGCATGATGCCCTGTTGGTAGATGGCGATTCCGGGGTGTCCAAATTCGTCCCCTCCTGCAGAAATAGGGACGGAAACGGATAAAAAATGGGGGGGTGATAAATTGGAACGTGAAATAGGGACGGAAATGGGTAAAAATGGGGCAGGGATGATCAATTGGAACGTGAAATAGGGACGGAAATGGGTAAAAATGGGAGAGGGATGATAAATTGGAACGTGAAATAGGGAAAATAAGGATGAAATGGGTCTAAATTGGAAGATAAATTGGAACGTGAAATAGGGAAGGAAATGGGTAAAAAATGGGGGAAGGATGATAAATTGGAACGTGAAATAGGGATGGAATTGGGTCGAAATTGGGGAAAGATGATGAATTGGAACCTGAAATAGGGACGGAAATGGGTAAATAATGGGGGAAGGATGATAAATTAGAAAGTGAAATAGGGAAACAGGGATAAAATGGGTCAAAATTAGGAAAAGGGAAGATAAATTGGGGGAATGGGTCAAACTGGGAGAAAGGAAGGTAAACTGGAAATGGGGGAAATTGGTAGCTGAGATAAACAGCTTTTTTATCCTACGTGTATAACAGGCTAGAGGGCACAAGGGAAGCGATCTCACATATACCCTACTTGCATTCATACCCAGAGAGAGAGAGAGAGAGAGAGAGAACAGCGGAAGGGGAAGGGGAGGAAGTCTGAGAGATAGGCTGCAAAGGTAGGGGGAAAACTAGAGAGGGGGGGAAGAGGGAAAAGAATCTCTCTCTCTCTCTCTCTCTCTCTTTCTCTCTGGACTCACCTGTAGATATAATATAGTTTCTGGGGAAGTCCGTATGCCTATGGTACCCCCAGAACAACTGCATAGGGAACGCCTTTCTCTCCCATATACTTATACTGAAGCCTTGGGGACATTTGGCAGGGTCGTGTGTGCAGTCGGGAGCTTCTGACTCGTCCCTCATCAGGCACTGCGATAGATAGATGGATAGATAGATGGGTGGATAGAGAGATAGATGGTAGTTAGATTGGTACAAGCTTGACTCCATAAGAAATAATTACTCCTGTCTCATCCTTCATCAGGCACTGCGATAGATAGATGCATGGATAGATAGATAGATGCCTGGCGCTGCGATAGATAGATAGATAGATGGTAGATAGATGGTAGATAGATAGATATAAGCTTGACTCCATAAGAAATAATTACTCCTGTCTCATCCTTATCGTCCCTCATCAGGCACTGCGATAGATAGTTAATTGGATAGATAGATAGATAGATAGATGCCTGGCACTGCGATAGATAGATGGATAGATAGATAATAGATGGGTAGATAGATGGTACATAGATAGATATAAGCTTGACTCATGAGAAATAATCACTCCTGTCTCCCTTTCATCGCTCATCATGCACTACGATAGATAGATAGATAGATAGATGCCTGGCACTGCGATAGATAGGTAGATGGATAGATGGGTTGATAGATACAAGCTTGACGCCATGAGAGAAACAAAAATTCCAGTTGACTAGCTGTTTCTCTCTCTCTCTCTCTCTCTCTCTCTCTCTCTCTCTCTCTCTCTCTCTCTCTCACCTACCATAAGAAAGGCCAAAAGTTCAATCTGTTCATCCATCCATCCATCCAACCATCTACCTACCTACCTATCTGTCTATCTATCTGTCTACCTGTCCATCTATATATCTATCCATCTATTTATCTACCTACCTATCTATCCATCTGTGTCTGTTATCTGTCTATCTATCCCTCCCTCCATCCATCCATCTATCTACCTACCTACCAGTCTATCTGTCTATCTATCTATCTGTTTATCTACCTATCTACAGTATCTATCTATTTATCTACCTATCTATCCGTCTCTCTCTATATCTACCTATCTATATCTATTTATCTACCTATCTATCCATCTATCTACCTAGCTACCCATTTATGTCTGTTTATCTATCTATCTATCTATCTGTCCCTCACCTGCTGGTCCTTCGATGCCAGCTTGACGCCGTAAGAGAAGCCAAAAGGTCCAGTCGTTAATTGATGGTTGTTAGGGATGCCATTGATGTCTGTCATGCTTGCGTCTAGCCTGGAGCTGTGTTTGTCAGTTGTATCCTCGTAAAGGCTGGCTGCGGATAGATAGATGGATAGATAAAGTGATGGATAGATGGATGGATGGATGGATGGATGGTTACATAGGTGGGTGGATGGTTGGATGGATGGATAGATAGATGGATGGATGGATAAAATGGGTAGGCAGATGATGGATGGAGGGATAGACAGAAGATTGGATGGATGGATAATGGGGTAGGTAAATGATGGATGGATAGACAGATAGATAAACAAATTGATGAACAGAGGAATGGATGAATGGATAGTTAAATAGACTGGATGATTGATTGGCCATAATTACTTCGTGCAAAAATAAATAAATAAGTAAATAAAAAGGAAAATAATGGTTACGATCATAGGTCAACATTACTTCATAAAGATGATGATAATAATAATAATAATAATAATAATAATAACAGTAATAAGAATGGTAGCAGGAACTAAAACACCGTAAAATTATCCAAGAACCTATCGCCTTAGCTTATCACAGCCTATAAGTCCACCAGATTTGTTGACACTAGCTCTGTTCAGGTGATATCTCTGGCCTCCGTCGTCTAGTTTTGGACTATAGGCGATCTTCCGGAATAATGAGCCAATCTGGACTATATTAAGCACTGCATTCTGGCCATAGTCCAGGTATGTGCCATAAAAATTTCAGACCTCTAACTTAAGTAGTTCTTGAGCTTTGGGGTCACTTTTTTTCCGGCTCCTGTCCTGGTTCCGGTAATGACTGACCAGCAGGATATTACAGTCAGGTGAAGCGGCGAACCAGTAATGTAATATGACAAAGAATGAAGGCTTAGCTCAAACGGTATGCGAATGGCAGCGATTTAGATCTTCCCAAGAATAATAATAATTATATTGACAAAAACAAGAATAATTCCCACAGGGATGTTGTAAGTTTTAATGATAACTTACCTAAGCCATCGGCAGGGGGCCAATTGTGTAGGTTTTCCTCCGGTCCTGATATATTGGGGTCTAGGGGTGGGAAGGCGATGGCAGAGGGTGGCAGGTGACGTCAGAGGGCAACAGATGGCGCGCAAGATGGCAGGCGGCAGTGGGAGATCGGAGGCGGTGGCGGGAGATTGGGAGCGATGGCGGGAAAAGACGACAGATGGTGCTTAGGATGGCAGGCGGAGGCGGGAGATCGGAGGCGGTGGCGGAAGATGACGCACAGGATGGCAGAAAATGACACAGGGCGGCAGGAGATGGCGGGAAATGGCAGGAGGTAGGATGTGACAGCACCAAATGGCACAAAATACCCCAGTGACGGCGGCAGGAAAAGAATTATAAAGAAAAGGAAACGTGAGTATTTGTTGTCATTTTCTCTCTCAAATCAGTGCTGTTGGGTCCTCTTTCTCTCTCTCTCTCTCTCTCTCTCTCTCTCTCTCTCTCTCTCTCTCTCTCGCAACTGAGCCATTTGGAACCGCTTTTTTCGGAAATGTGATCAGTATTTTTCAGCTTTAAATTTCTGTAAGTGGAAAACGAAAGAGCATTGTTTGGCAGAACGAATTATGAAAAAAAAGTTGAGAATATAATACATCAGCTGTAAGTGATATATAAAAGTAGGCGTAATTATAGCAGTAAAGCCAGTGAGAAACCAAATACAGTATGCGAAATTTGTAAGCGGCGGCCATGTTTGAAAGCTGGCAAGACAAGTGAGCATCGCGGTAGTAAACAAAAGCGTTTCCATGGCAGCCGCGTCACCCGTAGGCTCGCGTTTACAGGTTCCAACTCTTTTATGCATTATCAAAACAAATTCTTGGTTCCTGTTGAATTTATGCTGTTGTTTGGGCCATCTCGTAACGGGAGAAGGTGCTGTTGTTTGATTGGTGAAAGATCTGAAAAGAGAGAGTATTAGGAAAGGAAGAAATGTTATGCTGAAAGTTCTGTTATATACGCACACATACATCCACTAAATCGTCGTACACACATACATACACACCTACACACACACACACACACACACACACACTCTCTCTCTCTCTCTCTCTCACACACACACACACACCTAACCTAGTGTACAGTATATATCAGTTATATTTCAGTATATCAGTATAGCATGCAGTGGGCCTTTTAACGTCATGCCCAGGACGATCTATCTATCTATCTATCTGTGTCTATCTATCAATCTGTCTATCTATCTATTTATGGTATAGCACTATAGAGAATTTACATGTATCTTATAACATTTAAAAAGGTTACATTTCAGAATATGAGAGAGAGAGAGAGAGAGAGAGAGAGAGAGAGAGAGAGAGAGAGAGAGAGAGAGAGAGAGATGCAAGAAAGCCCGAAATTTATTTTACATACCTTATATAAACACCTCCTCCTCCTCTTCCTCCTCCTAATCCTCCTCCTTCTTCTTCTTCTTCTTCCAGGTCATCTTTTCTTCAATGTCTTCCTCTTCTGCTCTCACTGCTTCATAATCCCCAAGTTATACAGACGTCCCACAGCCCCCTTTCCTATCCCTAAAGAGGAGGATGGTGGGCTGCAGGAGTGGGGTATATCCAGCCTGCAGTCCACTGGGTTCACGTTTGCATGAGACTGAGACCATAACATAAGTACATCAAGTTTTCTGGTCTCGTGTCTGTATATTCTTCATCACACAATTGCACTAAGATATTTTTTGTTATATCACATTTGAGAGACTAACTAGGAGAGTGTGTGTGAGTGAGGTGGAGGGGGAGACTGAGGATGAGATGGAGGGATGGAGTGTTGTATGAGAGAGGGGTGTGTGTGCTGCGAGGAGGGCTGTGAAATGGCAGGGGACAGGGCGACATGGAGGCGATCTGTTTGTAGCCACCCCTAACGGAATGAAGGCTTCTGGCTATAGATAGATAGACAGATAAATAGATAGATAGATAGTTGAGGGATCACACATCAGGAACTTACATGCCACACCAGAGTAAAAAAAAAATATATATATATATATATATATATATATATATATATATATATATATATATATATATATATATATATATATATATATATATATTTGAGAAATAGCCCTTTTTTCAACTTTCCTTCATTGCGTGGTTTTGAACTTAAGACCCAAACGGAACCAGACATATGGCTGAAAATCCTCTAAAATGCAGTATTACTTTCGCCTCTAAGACCAGCTTGTTCGTGACGCCCACTGTGACGGTGGTGGTGGTGCTACAAAGCGTCACAGACATACCCCTGCATCCGGTATTGAAAAAAAGGCACGTGTTACGCCGGATGTAAGAACCAAGCTGACAATAAAGGTATAGAACTACTTGACATCTGGTTTTTAAATGCACTTCTAGTTCTTTAATCCATACACGCCGGGTTTTTTTTCCAATGTTGCACGCTCCTCCTTATGGGGGATATCTGTGATGGAAAAAAATACCCTCACTGCAAACCCTAATATCTGCCAGACTATAACAACTGGAGAAAAAATTAAAGTTACATAAGACTCAACAACTCTCAAATGAAAGTATCCCCACTTCTCCAGGTGGTCCCGTCGATGAGTAAGGATAAGGTAAAGTTCAAAGGGTGGCGGGAAGACGCTTGTGGCTATGCACGCCAACCGGCATTGCTCCACGCCGAAAATCTTGACGGCTATTCACGTCAGCTGGCGGTTAGGGGGGACCTTATATCTCAAACGTTCACTACATGCCAACAAGTGGGTTGGTGGACGGTTAACCCTCCCTGTAAAACGGCTAACTCAGAGACAAACGATCACTCATTGAACAACTAAAAGACAGTCACTCCTTAAACAACTAACTCTAAGAAAAACAATCACTCCTTAAACAACTAACGCAGACAGTCACTCCTTACGGGATTATGGTGTCTGGCTATAGAGAGATAGGAGTAAATCCCAAACCACACAACAGAGGAAAGGCAACGGGGGATTTATGAACTTTGAGAGCGATTGATGGCGATTTTTGGCGATTTATTTTCTGGCACGTATGTTCCTTAAGTCGCTGGACCCAATATTTATAGACTTTTCTTTGTATTTTAGTGGTCGATCATATTTCCTTTTGTAGTTCGTGTCTGTTTCATGCTATCATCATTATCTCTTATCATCATTATCATCTTCATCATCTGTTTGTTTATCTATCTGTCCATCCATCTACCTATCTGTCTATCTATCTGTCTATCTATTTATCCGTTTCTGACAAATAAAACTCAGCATCTCCACATATCACCAACTGTTTATTCTATTTAAGTAACACTAGGGTACATTTTTTTTAGTTTAAACAATGCACTGATTTATATATTATGTATTACCGTAAAGATCAACAAACTGATGCTTAATATAGATGTGAATACTGGATTATTATAGGCACAACTCATGTCAACAAACCAAGATGCATTATGTGGCTTAAGGATTGCATTTAGAAGCGAGAGGATGCCAGTTTATGAAATCACTAAGGTGTATCTGTGTCCCGCGTTTGAATACGAAATCACTAATGCATATTTGTTCCCCACATTTGAATACTAGCAGATGCATATATTTCCACGGTAAGCGAATGTCTTACAGGTTACGCAAAGCCCTGATGTTATATGGCTATTTTGAAAGCGTAGGTGTGGAACTGTAAGACCTGGGACTTTAGGAAATCACTAATGCGTATTTGTTCCCCACATTTGAATACTAGCAGATGCATTTATTTCCACGGTAAGCGATTGTCTTATAGGTTACGCAAAGCCCTGGTGTTATATGCCTATTTTGAAAACATAGGTGTGTGGAACCGTAAGACTGGGAAATCCGTCTAAATTTAGTCGATCCAGCGCTGCAAGTAAACATATTAACATCAGTAGCAGGAGACACGGACATAATATATATCGTGGACATATCTAGTTCAACGTATTAACATCATTAGCTGGGGATACGGACATAATATCTATCGTGGACGTATCTATCAAGCAATATCATCTAGTTCCCTGCTGTATTGCAACAGGAGAGTACTATTCCTGTTCTTGTTGGTTTATTTCTTCCACATCGGGCTTAGTACTGGATGCGTCTTAGAGAGTCAAAAATTTCCCCGGTGCGGTATTCATTCTGGCAAAGCTATTCAGAATTATGCTTTTATTTTTCTTTACTGACAGGCACAGTCTGAAGGTTTAATTGCCATATAGTTTTTGCCTTGAACCTTCATCTCTCATCCATGCTAAAATGTGAAAGATTATAAGATTTCTTGTGTAAGATTTTGAATATTTGTATGTGAAAGCGTCTCATGTAAGATTTTGAATATTTGCATTTGAAAGCGTGTGCATTGAAATTCCAACACTAAACACATTGCTAAAGATCTATGCTCTATACACATATGCTGAATCTCGCTACACGCTAGGCATATCACAGGACATGGTATTATATTCACGACAATCAACAGTATCATCTAACAGCATCTAACAAACTTTCTAACATGACCTTCTTCCCCAGGTATATTCAAGACCGTTTTCTCATCGTCATAAATAAATAAGTACATAAATAAATAAATAAATAAATATAAAGGAGGCTTGAGATAATTGCCTGTCCACTGCACGAGGGTCAGAAAGTCAGACAGTCAATTTCTCCCATCAAAATCTTCTCCTAGAACACAGCTACCAGTCAAAGAGGCAGAGGAGACACTAAGAGACATTTTCCTATCTTTTCCCTTGTCTCATCTCTATCTGTTTCACCTTAATGTATTTTTCAACGTCTTCTGTGCTCTTGATATCTTTTTCACTCTTCATTGTGGGTGTAAATAACTTAGATAAATATTAAATAAAAAGGGAAATGTGTCTTTGTCCATGAATTAACGTTCTTTAAAGCGTCCTAAACTTTGAGTAAGAAAACTAAACATGAAAATTAATGTTAAAAATATTGATACTTTTTCCAGGCTATAGATAAAGAGTAAGGACAGATGGGCTCACGAAAGTTATAATTTCCAACCCATAGATTTATATAGAACAGGATCAACGCCAGATTTAAAGACATAGATATTGATCTATAAAGTGATTTTAAAAGATATATAGGGAACATATAAACTTACATATTCGAGAACTTAAGAGAATTTGCGTCATGGATTTGTATACTACGCTAGAAAAAAAATGCGTAAAGATTTTTTGTATTACGCTAGACAAAAAACTGCGTAAGATTTTTTGTTACGCTAAAAAAATTGCGTAAGATTTTTTGTATTACCCTAAAAAAAAATGCTTTAAGATTTTTTGTATTACGCTAAAAAAAATTGCGTTAATATTTTTTTTGTATTACGCTAGGAAAAAAATTGCGTAAGTACAATTTTGGACTGTGCTACGATAACACTGATTAGCGTTCTACCTGTCCACTAATATACCTGGGTAATTATAGGTTTTGTTTATATAATTAGCTTTTTAATTAGCTGATTGGGGCCTCCTACCAGCAACCTGTAGAGAAAATACACTTAGGTTATTATTATTATTATTATTATTATTATTATTATTATTGTTATTTTTGAGGTTGGAATTTAAGATCTTTTTTTTAGCTATTTTTTCATATAGTGTGAATAATTATGGTAAAAATGAATTAGAGTGGAAGAGAGAGAGAGAGAGAGAGAGAGAGAGAGAGGGAACTTTGTAGAATAACGAGAATAATGATGAGTATGAGGGACAAATATGGATAGATAGACAGACATACAGATAGATAGATAGATAGATAGATAGATAGAGAGAGAGAGAGAGAGAGAGTTATGTAAAAAATGAGAAGTGATAATACTGTAATAGTTTGTATAAGAGCGATAGAGAGAGAGAGAGAGAGAGAGAGAGCGCCCTACTCACCTGACGAGAAGGTGTTTTGTTGAGGTAGTGAGAGGCTGAGGAGTGAGGTCTTTCCACACCCTATGTCAGAAAGTAG